>NC_048448.1:16512228-16812228 GCF_004353265.1 Vitis riparia
ATTACTCCCTCAATCAAGGAGCACCAGCTGGACACGAATCAGCTGAGACACCAATTAGGCATGAATCAATGAGCACATGGATCTAGATACTATGAAAAACTCCAAGTTGTAGTGGACATGAATGACTCCCGGTCGTGAGCTCAGGGCTTCAGATGCTATGAACAACTCAAGCCAGTGGTTGACATGAATGACTCTAGGTCCTGAGTTTAGGGCTCTAGAGGTTATGAACAACTTCGGGTCATGAGCTTAGAGCTCTAAATGTTATGAACAACTCAAAGTTATGGATTATATGAACAACTTGGGATCCTGCGAGCCAAGGCCTCTAAATGCTATGAACAATTTAGGGTTAAGGATGATACGAATGATTCTTGGTCATAAGCCTATGAGTCTTAATGTTATGCACAACTCAGGGTTGTGGATGACATGAACAACTAGTTGTGGATGACATGAATGACTCTAGGTCGTGAGCTTAGAGCTCTAGATATTATGAACAACTCAAGGTTGTGGTTGACATGAACTGCTTTGAGTTGTGAGCTAAGTACTTTGGATGCTACGAAAAGCTCCAGGTCGTGGTGGACATAAACGACTTCAAGTTGTGAGGTCAAGATTGTAGATGTTATGAACACCTAAGGGTAGTAGTTGACATGAACAACTCTGGGTCGTGAGGTTAGCTCTCTAGATACTATGAACAACTCAGGTTGTGGTACACATGAATAATTGCGGGTCATGAGCTTTAGGCTCTAGATGTTATGAACAACTTAGAGTTGTGGATGATATGAACAACTCGGGATCCTATGAGCTAAGGCATTTAGATGCTATGAACAACTTAGAGATAAGGATGATATGAACGATTCTTTATCTTGACTCTATGAGTTTAAATGTTATGAACAATTCAGGGTTGTGGATGATATGATTGACTCCAGGTCAGGATTTGAGGACTTTAGGTCATGATTTGAGGGCTCTAGGTGTTATGAATAGCTCAGGGTTGTAGTTGACATGAAGAACTTTGGGTTATATGCTTCGGGCTCTAGATGTTATGAACAACTCAGAGTTGTGGATGATATGAATGACTCGGGATCCCATGATCTTAGACCTTTAGATGTTATGAACAACTCAAGGTTGAGGAGATATGAATGATTCTTGGTTGTGAGCCTATGACTTTAAATGCTAAGAATAGCTTCGGATTGTGTATGATATGAACGAATCTCAATCATGAGCATAGGGCTCTGGATGCTATGAGCAACCCAAGGTTGTGGATGATATAAACAACTGCAGATCCAGTGAGCTCAAGCCTCTAGATGTTATGAAAAGCTTAAGGGTGTTGATTATATGAACGATTCTTAGTCGTGTGCCCATGGCTCCAAATGCTTTGAACAACTTATGGTTGGGGATGACATGAACGATTTTGGTATACGCTATCAATAGATCAAGGTAGTGGTTGACATGAATGACTCTAGGTCATGAGCTTAGGGCTCTAGATACTATGAACAACTCAGGGCTATGATTGACATGAACGACTTCGGGTCGTGAGCTTAGGGCTCTAGATGCTATGAATAGATTAGAGTTATGGATGATATGAACAACTCGGGATACTATGAGTTGTGGCCTCTAGATGCTATATACAAGATAGGACTAAGGATGATATGTATGATTCTTAGTTGTGAGCCTATGATCTTAAATGCAATGAACAACTCAGGATTGTGGATGACATGAATGACTTCGGGTCATGAGCTCAAGGCTCTATATGCTATGAACACCTCAAGGTTATGGTTGACGTGAAGGACCCCGAGTCATGTGCTTAGGGCTCTAGATGTTATGAACAACTCAAAGTTCTAGATGATATGAACGACTCAAGATCCCATGATCTAAGGCCTATAGATGTTATGAACAACTCAAGACTAAGGATGACATGAATGATTCTTGGTTGTGAGCCAATGACTCTAAATGATATAAATAGCTCAAGGTTGTGCATGAAATGAATGACTCCTAGTCATGAGCTTAGGACTTTGGATGTTATGAACAACACAGGGTTGTGGATGTTATGAATGACTACCAATCTTGTGAGTTCAGGCCTCTCGATGCTATGAAAAGCTTAAGGGTGTGGATGATATTAACGATTCTTGGTCATGTGCCCATGGCTTTAAATGTTATGAACAACTCAAGCTTGTGGATGACATGAATGACTTTGGGTCATGAACTTAGGGCTCTGAATGCTGTAAATAGCTCAGAGCTATTGTTGATGTGAACAACTCCAGGTCATGAGCTTAGGGTTTTAGATGCTATGCATAGCTCAGGGTTGTGGATGACATGAACGAATCTAGGTCGTGAGCTCTTTAAATACTATGAACAACTCAAGGTTGTGGTTGACATGAATGACTTGAGGTCGTGAGCTCAAGGCTCTAGATGCTATGAACAACTCAGGATTATGGATGACATGAGCTACTCTAGGTTGTGAGCTTAGTGCTATTGATGCTATGAACACCTCAGTGTTGTTGATGATATGAATGACTCAGGATCCCATGAGCTGAAACCTCTAAATGCTAAGAACATCTAAGAAATTTGGATGGTATGACCGGTTCAATGTCATGAGCCTAATGTAGATGACATATGCGACTCTATGTCATGAACTTAGGGCTTTTCATACTATGAACAACTCAGGGTTATGATTGACATCAATGACGTTGAGTTATGAACTAAGGGCTTTAGATTCTATGAACAGCTTAGGGTTGTCGACAATATGAGCTACTGTAGGTGGTAAGCTCAAGGCTATGGATGCTATGAACAACTCAATGTTGTGGATGGTATCAATGACTCAGGATCCCATGAGCTCACACCTCTAGATGTTGTGAACAACTTAGGATTAATGATGATATTAATGATTCTTGGTCCTAAGCCAATTACTCTAAATGCTATGAACAGATCAAGGCTATGGCTGATGTGAATGACTCCGAGTCATGAGCTCAAGCTTAGGGTTGTAGTTGACATGAAGAATTTGGGTTATGAGCCTAAGGCTTTAGATGCTATGAAGAGTTCAGGACAGTGGATAACATGAGCTACTCTGGGTAGTTAGCTCAGGGTTGTGGATGATATGAAAGATTTTGGATCATGTGAGCTTAGCCTCTAGATGCTATGAATAACTTAGTGGTGTGGATGATATGAAAGATTCTTGGTTGTGTATCCATGGCTCTAAATGCTACGAACAACTCAAGGCTGTAGATGACATGAACGACTTTAGGTAGTGAGCTCAAGGCTTTGGATGCTATAAGCAACCTAGGGATTTGGTTGACAAGAACGACTCTAGGCCATGAGCTCAGAGTTTTAGATACTATGTACAACTCAAGGTTGTGGATAACATGAATGATTCTAGGTCATGAGCTCAAGGCTCTACAAACTATGAACAACTCAAGGTTGTGGTTGACATAAAAAACTCTTGGTCATGATCTCAAGCCTCTACATGTTATGACAAGCTCAGGGTTGTAAATGATATGAACAATTTTGCATCATGAGCACAGAGCTATGGGTGATATCAATGGCTCTGGTTTGAGAGCTTAGTGTTCTAGATACTACGAACAACTCAAAGCTATGGTAGACATGAACGATTCAGGGTTCTAATCTTAGGGCTGAACATGTTATGAATAAATCAAGCCACTAGACTACATGAGCTACTTTGAGTCATGAGCTCAAGGCACTGCATGCTATGAACAACTCAGCTTTGTGTATGATATGAACGACTAGGGATCTAGTGAGCTGAGGGTTCTAGATGCTATGAACAACTAAGGGTTGTGGTTGACATGAACGATTTCAGGTCTTGAGTTATAGGCTCTAGGTTCTACGAACAACTCGGGACTATGGATGTTATGAACGATTCTTGGTAGTAAGCCCAATGCTCTAGATGTTATGAATAGCTCAGGATTGTGAATGACATGAATAGCTTTGGGTCATGAGCATAGGGCTCTAAATGCTATGAATAGCTCACGGCAGTGGTTGACATGAACGACTCTGAGTTATGAGCTCAGTGCTTTATGAACAACTTAGGGTTGTGAATGACATTAACAAATTCGAGTCGTGAGCTCACAACTCTAGATGCTATGAACAACTCAGGCTTGTGGATGACATGAGCTACTTTGGGTCTTGAGCTAAGGGCTTCAAATGCTATGACTAAGTCAGGGTTGTGGATGACATGAACGATTCTTGGTCATGAGCCCAAAGGTTTAAATCTTATTAACAACTTAAGACTATAAACAACATGAATGACTCAAGGTTGTGAGCTTACGGTAGTAAATTCTATGAACAACTCATGTTTATGGTTGATTCGCGCAAATTGATCCAGTCGGGTCATTTAATCAAAAACATTTATAAAACCTATGACCTCATACTAGTGTAGCAAAGCTACTATAGTATAGTGGCTCTAGGGTCGAACTCTGGGATGGGTTTTCATTCTACCAGTGATATACTCGAGATTAGAAATTAGATTCAATGATTTCCTTTATAAAAAACTTAAAGTTTAAAAAGAAAATAAAATTTGTTTTGAAAGTGTTTGAACCTAAATTAACATGAACTAATTAAAAAAGGAAGAAAGAAAGTTTCTCGGAGCTAAGGATTGCTAGGATCAAGTTTAGAATGCAAAGTGGAAAATTCCGGATTTTTCTCCTCGCATTGGGGATTTAACCTATAGTTATTTCCCGAACCGGTATAGGTTTAACAATGAAGATTTAATCCATAAAAATCAATAGAAATGGTAGTCAAGGTCCATTAATGGCTTTAGACACTATATAGGTCTTCACCTTGAACCACTTTCCAATGGCTCGTACATGATAACTAATGGACTAATATGGATCTAGCAATAAGCATCCACAAAGACCTGAAGCTTACCATGTATTGGCCATTCAAAGTGATTCTAAGGGATTTAAAGCAAAACTTTGGATTTAAAAGCCATTTATGAACTTCAACTACCTGAATTTAATGCACGAGCATTTTCCACCTTTTCATCTGGACTTTTCACCTAGCTTCCTTCACTCCAAGAAACCAAGAGTTTAGCCTCTCATCCTCTGAGAAAATATCCTCAGAGGTTGTTTGGCTTCCAAGAAAGAGAAAATAGTAAAGAGAAAATAGAAAATGAGAGGGCTCTGTATATTGCTAAGTGTTAAGCTTAACACCCGTGTTACATGTCTTCAAGAGGTGATTTCCACCCCTTATATAGTTTTTACAAAAGCAAAGCTTTTCATTGGCTTGTTACAAGGAGAAGAAAGGAAATTACATCAAAAAATACTTAAGAAAATATCTAAAGTGGAGTCGGCAAAAACAGAGGAGATTTCGCACCACGCATGGGGTGTGCGAAATTTTCGCACACCTGTAGCAGTTTTCTTCCGAAGGCCATAACTTCCTCGTTTCAGCTCCAAATCATACACGGTTTGAAGCGTTGGATTCTTGACTTCCTGAGCTTTGAAACGGTATATAGCATGTAGAAAATGGACTTTGGGAAGTGCTCCAAAAGTGCCCAAGAAGACTGCATCTGCTGTCCTCTGATTTCCTCCTTGCTTCTCTTTGCTTTTCTTTGATTTTCTTTGATTTTCTTTGCTTTTCTTCTTTGTTTGGCTTGTCTTAATGATCCAAAAAGATGTCAAAAAACTAAAACTAGCCACAAATATGATTAGAAGTCATTGCTAGGTCCTTAACATGCCAATTGGAATAAAGGTGAAGAATTACTACACAAAAGTGCTTAAAACATAATGACTTAAAGGTGTAAAATGGCACTTTTGGGTAGTAATCAATGGTTGATATGAACGAATCCGAATCTTGAGCTTAGGGCTCTAGATGCTATCAATATCTCAAGCCTATGGATGATATGAGTTACTCCACATCTTGAGCTCATGGCTCTAAACTCTATTAATCGCTTAAGGTTGTGAATAATATGAATGACTTAGAATCCTATGAGATCAATTCTCTAGGAGCTATGAATAGCTTAGGGTTGTGGATGATATGAAAAAATCTTGGTCGTGAGACCAAGGCTCTAAATGTTATGAATTGGTTAGGGTTATGAACAAAACCAATGACTCAAGGTCATCAGCTCAAGGCTCTTCATGCTATGAACAACTTAAGGTTATGATTGACATGAATGACTTTATGTTGTCAGCTCAAGGCTCTAAATTCTATGAACAACTTAGAGTTGTGGATGATATGAACGACTTGGGATCTTATGAGCTACGGTCTCTAAATGCTTTAAACTACTCAAGGATGAGGATGATATGAACGATTTTTGATCGTGAGCCTATGACACTAAATGTTATGAACGACTCAGGGTTGTGGATGACATGAACGACTCAAGGATATGAGCTCAAGGCTCTAGATGTTATGAACAACTCAGGCCCATGGATAATGGGAATGATTCCAGGTCATGAGCTTAGGACTCTAGATGCTATGAATAGTTCAAGGTTGTGGTTAATATGCATGCCATGAGCTCACGGTTTTGGATGCTATGAACTACTTGTGGTTGTGGATGATATGAAGAACTTGAGATCTTGTAAGCTCAAGCTTCTAGGTGATATGAATAACTCATGGTTGTGGATGATATGAACAATTCTTAGTCGTAAGCCTAATGCTCTAAATGTTATGAACAACTAAGGACTATGAAAGGCATGAAGGACTAAGGGTTATGAGCTTAGGCCTCTGGATGCTATGAACAACTCAGTGCTCTAGATGCTATGAATAGCTCAGAGTTGTGGATGATATAAATGACTTAGGATCCCGTGAGCTTAGGCCACTAGATGCTATGAATAGCTGAGGGTTGTGGAAAGATGAACAACTCCAAGTCATAAGCTCTATGAACAACTTTAGGTTGTGGATGACATGAACCGCTCAAGATCATGAGCTCTCGGCTCTGGATGTTAAGAACAGCTAAGGGCTTTGGATGACATGAACAACTCTGGGTCGTGAGCTCAACGCTCTAGATGTTATAAACAACTTAAGGCTATGGTTAACATGAATGTCTCTGGGTCATGAGTTAAGGGCTCCAGATGCTATGAATAGTTCAGGGATGTGGATGACACGAATGACTCCATATGGTAAGCTCATGGCTCTAGATGCTATGAACAACTCCAAGTTGTGGATGATATGAATGACTCAAGATCACATGAGCTCAGGCCTTTAGATGCTATGAACAACTTAGGGCTTCGGGTGATATGAACGATTCTTGGTCATGATGAGAAGGCTCTAAATGTTATGAACAACTTAGGGTTGTGGACAACATGAACAACTCAAGGTTGTAAGCTTAGGGCTTTAGATTCCATGAACAACTCTTGACTATGGACGACATGAACGTCTCAAGATCGTGAGCTCAAGGTTCTAGATGTTAGGAACAACTCAAGACTGTGGATGACTTGAATGACTCTGAGTTATGAGTTCAAGGCTGCAGATGCTATGAATAGTTGAGCGATGTGGATGACATAAATGACGATGTGTTGTGAGCTCAAGGCTCTAAATACTATGAACAAGTGAAAGTAGTGGATGATATGAATGACTTAGGATCCCGTGAGCTCAAGCCTCTAGATGCTATGAATAGCTCAGGGCTGTGGAAACATAAATGACTCCAAGTCATGAGCTCTATGAACAACTTAAGATTGTGGATGACATGAATGACTCAAGATCGTGAGCTCTAGGCTTTGGATGTTAAGAACTGCTCAAGGCTCTAGATGACATGCACAACTCTGGGTTATGAGCTCAACACTCTAGATGTTATCAATAGCTCAAAGCTATGGTTGACATGAACAACTTTGGGTCATTAGTTAAGGGGTTCAAATACTATGAAAATTCAAGGATATGGATGACATGAATGACTCCTTGTGGTGAGCTCAGGGCTTTAGATGTTAGGAACAACTCAAAGTTGTGGATGATATGAACGACTCAGGATCCCATGGGCTGAAGCCTTTAGATACTATGAACAACTTAGGGCTTCGGGTGATATGAATGATTCTTGGTCGTGAGGAGAGGGCTTCAAATATTCTGAACAACTCAAGCTTGTGGATGACATGAACAACTTAAGGTCGTGAGCTTAACGCTCTAGATGCTATGAACAAGTTTCGATTATGGATGACATGAATGTCTTAAGGTCATGAGCTCAGGACTCTAGATGTTAACTCAAGGTTGTGGATGACATAAATGACTCTAATTCATGAGTTCCATGCTCTAGATGCTATAACAGTTCAGGGATCTAGATGACACAAACGATGTTGTGTTGTGGGCTTAGGGCTTTAGATGCTTTGAATAAGTAAAAGTTGTGGATGATATGAATGACTCGGGATCACATGAGCTCAAGCCTCTAGATGCTATGAATAGCTCAGGGTTGTGGAAACATGAAAAACTATAAGTCCTGAGCTCTATGGACAACTTAAGGTTGTGGATGACATGAACAACTCAAGATCATGAGCTCTAGGCTCTAGATGTTAAGAATAGCTTAGCGTTGTGGATGACATGAACAAATCTAGGTCATGAGCTCAACGCTTTAGATGTTATAAACAACTCAGGGTTGTGGTTGACATTAACGAATTTAGGTTGTAAGTTAAGGGCTCCAGATTCTATTAACAGTTCAAGGATATGGATGACATGAACGACTCCGTGTGGTGAGCTCAGCGCTCTAAATGCTATGAACACCTCCAAGTTGTGGATGATATGAATGACATAGGATCCCGTGAGCTCAAGCCTCTAGATGCTATGAATATCTCAGGGCTGTGGAAACATAAATGACTCCAAGTCATGAGCTCTATGAACAACTTAAGATTGTGGATGACATGAATGACTCAAGATCGTGAGCTCTGGGCTTTGGATGTTAAGAACTGCTCAGGGCTCTAGATGACATGCACAACTCTGGGTTATGAGCTCAACACTCTAGATGTTATCAATAGCTCAAAGCTATGGTTGACATGAACAACTTTGGGTCATTAGTTAAGGGGTTCAGATACTATGAAAATTCAAGGATATGGATGACATGAATGACTCCTTGTGGTGAGCTCAGGGCTTTAGATGTTAGGAACAACTCAAAGTTGTGGATGATATGAACGACTCGGGATCCCATGAGCTGAAGCCTTTAGATACTATGAACAACTTAGGGCTTCGGGTGATATGAATGATTCTTGGTCGTGAGGAGAGGGCTTCAAATATTCTGAACAACTCAAGCTTGTGGATGACATGAACAACTTAAGGTCGTGAGCTTAACGCTCTAAATGCTATGAACAAGTTTCGATTATGGATGACATGAATGTCTTAAGGTCGTGAGCTCAGGACTCTAGATGTTAACTCAAGGTTGTGGATGACATAAATGACTCTAATTCATGAGTTCCATGCTCTAGATGCTATGAACAGTTCAGGGATCTAGATGACACAAACGATGTTGTGTTGTGGGCTTAGGGCTTTAGATGCTTTGAATAAGTAAAAGTTGTGGATGATATGAATGACTCGGGATCACATGAGCTCAAGCCTCTAGATGCTATGAATAGCTCAGGGTTGTGGAAACATGAAAACTCTAAGTCCTGAGCTCTATGGACAACTTAAGGTTGTGGATGACATGAACAACTCAAGATCATGAGCTCTAGGCTCTAGATGTTAAGAATAGCTTAGCGTTGTGGATGACATGAACAAATCTAGGTCATGAGCTCAACGCTTTAGATGTTATAAACAACTCAAGGTTATGGTTGACATTAACGAATTTAGGTTGTAAGTTAAGGGCTCCAGATTCTATTAACAGTTCAAGGATATGGATGACATGAACGACTCCGTGTGGTGAGCTCAGCGCTCTAAATGCTATGAACACCTCCAAGTTGTGGATGATATGAATGACTTAGGATCCCGTGAGCTCAAGCCTCTAGATGCTATGAATATCTCAGGGCTGTGGAAACATAAATGACTCCAAGTCATGAGCTCTATGAACAACTTAAGATTGTGGATGACATGAATGACTCAAGATCGTGAGCTCTGGGCTTTGGATGTTAAGAACTGCTCAGGGCTCTAGATGACATGCACAACTCTGGGTTATGAGCTCAACACTCTAGATGTTATCAATAGCTCAAAGCTATGGTTGACATGAACAACTTTGGGTCATTAGTTAAGGGGTTCAGATACTATGAAAATTCAAGGATATGGATGACATGAATGACTCCTTGTGGTGAGCTCAGGGCTTTAGATGTTAGGAACAACTCAAAGTTGTGGATGATATGAACGACTCGGGATCCCATGAGCTGAAGCCTTTAGATACTATGAACAACTTAGGGCTTCGGGTGATATGAATGATTCTTGGTCGTGAGGAGAGGGCTTCAAATATTCTGAACAACTCAAGCTTGTGGATGACATGAACAACTTAAGGTCGTGAGCTTAACGCTCTAGATGCTATGAACAAGTTTCGATTATGGATGACATGAATGTCTTAAGGTCGTGAGCTCAGGACTCTAGATGTTAACTCAAGGTTGTGGATGACATAAATGACTCTAATTCATGAGTTCCATGCTCTAGATGCTATGAACAGTTCACGGATCTAGATGACACAAACGATGTTGTGTTGTGGGCTTAGGGCTTTAGATGCTTTGAATAAGTAAAAGTTGTGGATGATATGAATGACTCGGGATCACATGAGCTCAAGCCTCTAGATGCTATGAATAGCTCAGGGTTGTGGAAACATGAAAAACTCTAAGTCCTGAGCTCTATGGACAACTTAAGGTTGTGGATGACATGAACAACTCAAGATCATGAGCTCTAGGCTCTAGATGTTAAGAATAGCTTAGCGTTGTGGATGACATGAACAAATCTAGGTCATGAGCTCAACGCTTTAGATGTTATAAACAACTCAGGGTTGTGGTTGACATTAACGAATTTAGGTTGTAAGTTAAGGGCTTCAGATTCTATTAACAGTTCAAGGATATGGATGACATGAACGACTCCGTGTGGTGAGCTCAGCGCTCTAAATGCTATGAACACCTCCAAGTTGTGGATGATATGAATGACTTAGGATCCCGTGAGCTCAAGCCTCTAGATGCTATGAATATCTCAGGGCTGTGGAAACATAAATGACTCCAAGTCATGAGCTCTATGAACAACTTAAGATTGTGGATGACATGAATGACTCAAGATCGTGAGCTCTGGGCTTTGGATGTTAAGAACTGCTCAGGGCTCTAGATGACATGCACAACTCTGGGTTATGAGCTCAACACTCTAGATGTTATCAATAGCTCAAAGCTATGGTTGACATGAACAACTTTGGGTCATTAGTTAAGGGGTTCAGATACTATGAAAATTCAAGGATATGGATGACATGAATGACTCCTTGTGGTGAGCTCAGGGCTTTAGATGTTAGGAACAACTCAAAGTTGTGGATGATATGAACGACTCGGGATCCCATGAGCTGAAGCCTTTAGATACTATGAACAACTTAGGGCTTCGGGTGATATGAATGATTCTTGGTCGTGAGGAGAGGGCTTCAAATATTCTGAACAACTCAAGCTTGTGGATGACATGAACAACTTAAGGTCGTGAGCTTAACGCTCTAGATGCTATGAACAAGTTTCGATTATGGATGACATGAATGTCTTAAGGTCGTGAGCTCAGGACTCTAGATGTTAACTCAAGGTTGTGGATGACATAAATGACTCTAATTCATGAGTTCCATGCTCTAGATGCTATGAACAGTTCACGGATCTAGATGACACAAACGATGTTGTGTTGTGGGCTTAGGGCTTTAGATGCTTTGAATAAGTAAAAGTTGTGGATGATATGAATGACTCGGGATCACATGAGCTCAAGCCTCTAGATGCTATGAATAGCTCAGGGTTGTGGAAACATGAAAAACTCTAAGTCCTGAGCTCTATGGACAACTTAAGGTTGTGGATGACATGAACAACTCAAGATCATGAGCTCTAGGCTCTAGATGTTAAGAATAGCTTAGCGTTGTGGATGACATGAACAAATCTAGGTCATGAGCTCAACGCTTTAGATGTTATAAACAACTCAGGGTTGTGGTTGACATTAACGAATTTAGGTTGTAAGTTAAGGGCTTCAGATTCTATTAACAGTTCAAGGATATGGATGACATGAACGACTCCGTGTGGTGAGCTCAGCGCTCTAAATGCTATGAACACCTCCAAGTTGTGGATGATATGAATGACTTAGGATCCCGTGAGCTCAAGCCTCTAGATGCTATGAATATCTCAGGGCTGTGGAAACATAAATGACTCCAAGTCATGAGCTCTATGAACAACTTAAGATTGTGGATGACATGAATGACTCAAGATCGTGAGCTCTGGGCTTTGGATGTTAAGAACTGCTCAGGGCTCTAGATGACATGCACAACTCTGGGTTATGAGCTCAACACTCTAGATGTTATCAATAGCTCAAAGCTATGGTTGACATGAACAACTTTGGGTCATTAGTTAAGGGGTTCAGATACTATGAAAATTCAAGGATATGGATGACATGAATGACTCCTTGTGGTGAGCTCAGGGCTTTAGATGTTAGGAACAACTCAAAGTTGTGGATGATATGAACGACTCGGGATCCCATGAGCTGAAGCCTTTAGATACTATGAACAACTTAGGGCTTCGGGTGATATGAATGATTCTTGGTCGTGAGGAGAGGGCTTCAAATATTCTGAACAACTCAAGCTTGTGGATGACATGAACAACTTAAGGTCGTGAGCTTAACGCTCTAGATGCTATGAACAAGTTTCGATTATGGATGACATGAATGTCTTAAGGTCGTGAGCTCAGGACTCTAGATGTTAACTCAAGGTTGTGGATGACATAAATGACTCTAATTCATGAGTTCCATGCTCTAGATGCTATGAACAGTTCACGGATCTAGATGACACAAACGATGTTGTGTTGTGGGCTTAGGGCTTTAGATGCTTTGAATAAGTAAAAGTTGTGGATGATATGAATGACTCGGGATCACATGAGCTCAAGCCTCTAGATGCTATGAATAGCTCAGGGTTGTGGAAACATGAAAAACTCTAAGTCCTGAGCTCTATGGACAACTTAAGGTTGTGGATGACATGAACAACTCAAGATCATGAGCTCTAGGCTCTAGATGTTAAGAATAGCTTAGCGTTGTGGATGACATGAACAAATCTAGGTCATGAGCTCAACGCTTTAGATGTTATAAACAACTCAGGGTTGTGGTTGACATTAACGAATTTAGGTTGTAAGTTAAGGGCTTCAGATTCTATTAACAGTTCAAGGATATGGATGACATGAACGACTCCGTGTGGTGAGCTCAGCGCTCTAAATGCTATGAACACCTCCAAGTTGTGGATGATATGAATGACTTAGGATCCCGTGAGCTCAAGCCTCTAGATGCTATGAATATCTCAGGGCTGTGGAAACATAAATGACTCTAAGTCATGAGCTCTATGAACAACTTAAGATTGTGGATGACATGAATGACTCAAGATCGTGAGCTCTGGGCTTTGGATGTTAAGAACTGCTCAGGGCTCTAGATGACATGCACAACTCTGGGTTATGAGCTCAACACTCTAGATGTTATCAATAGCTCAAAGCTATGGTTGACATGAACAACTTTGGGTCATTAGTTAAGGGGTTCAGATACTATGAAAATTCAAGGATATGGATGACATGAATGACTCCTTGTGGTGAGCTCAGGGCTTTAGATGTTAGGAACAACTCAAAGTTGTGGATGATATGAACGACTCGAGATCCCATGAGCTGAAGCCTTTAAATACTATGAACAACTTAGGGCTTCGGGTGATATGAATGATTCTTGGTCGTGAGGAGAGGGCTTCAAATATTCTGAACAACTCAAGCTTGTGGATGACATGAACAACTTAAGGTCGTGAGCTTAACGCTCTAGATGCTATGAACAAGTTTCGATTATGGATGACATGAATGTCTTAAGGTCGTGAGCTCAGGACTCTAGATGTTAACTCAAGGTTGTGGATGACATAAATGACTCTAATTCATGAGTTCCATGCTCTAGATGCTATGAACAGTTCAGGGATCTAGATGACACAAACGATGTTGTGTTGTGGGCGTAGGGCTTTAGATGCTTTGAATAAGTAAAAGTTGTGGATGATATGAATGACTCGGGATCACATGAGCTCAAGCCTCTAGATGCTATGAATAGCTCAGGGTTGTGGAAACATGAAAACTCTAAATCCTGAGCTCTATGGACAACTTAAGGTTGTGGATGACATGAACAACTCAAGATCATGAGCTCTAGGCTCTAGATGTTAAGAATAGCTTAGCGTTGTGGATGACATGAACAAATCTAGGTCATGAGCTCAATGCTTTAGATGTTATAAACAACTCAGGGTTGTGGTTGACATTAACGAATTTAGGTTGTAAGTTAAGGGCTCAGATTCTATTAACAGTTCAAGGATATGGATGACATGAACGACTCCGTGTGGTGAGCTCAGCGCTCTAAATGCTATGAACACTCCAAGTTGTGGATGATATGAATGACTTAGGATCCCGTGAGCTCAAGCCTCTAGATGCTATGAATACTCAGGGCTGTGGAAACATAAATGACTCAAGTCATGAGCTCTATGAACAACTTAAGATTGTGGATGACATGAATGACTCAAGATCGTGAGCTCTGGGCTTTGGATGTTAAGAACTGCTCAGGGCTCTAGATGACATGCACAACTCTGGGTTATGAGCTCAACACTCTAGATGTTATCAATAGCTCAAAGCTATGGTTGACATGAACAACTTTGGGTCATTAGTTAAGGGGTTCAGATACTATGAAAATTCAAGGATATGGATGACATGAATGACTCCTTTGTGAGCTCATGATGAGACAACTAAAGTTGTGGATGATATGAACATGAGTATACCATGAACAACTAGGCTCGGTGATATGAATGATCTGTCTGAAGACTCAATTTTGAAACCAAGCTTGTGGATGACATGAACAACTAGTCGTGAGCTTAACTCTAGATGCTATGAACAGTTTCGATTATGATGACATGAATGTCTTAGGTCGTGAGCTCAGGACTCTAGATGTTAACTCAGGTTGTGGATGACATAATGATCTATTCATAGTTCATGCTCAGATCTATGAACAGTTCAGGGATCTAGATGACACAAACGATGTTGTGTTGTGGGCGTAGGGCTTTAGATGCTTTGAATAAGTAAAAGTTGTGGATGATATGAATGACTCGGGATCACATGAGCTCAAGCCTCTAGATGCTATGAATAGCTCAGGGTTGTGGAAACATGAAAAACTCTAAATCCTGAGCTCTATGGACAACTTAAGGTTGTGGATGACATGAACAACTCAAGATCATGAGCTCTAGGCTCTAGATGTTAAGAATAGCTTAGCGTTGTGGATGACATGAACAAATCTAGGTCATGAGCTCAATGCTTTAGATGTTATAAACAACTCAGGGTTGTGGTTGACATTAACGAATTTAGGTTGTAAGTTAAGGGCTCCAGATTCTATTAACAGTTCAAGGATATGGATGACATGAACGACTCCGTGTGGTGAGCTCAGCGCTCTAAATGCTATGAACAACTCCAAGTTGTGGATGATATGAATGACTTAGGATCCCGTGAGCTCAAGCCTCTAGATGCTATGAATAGCTCAGGGCTGTGGAAACATAAATGACTCCAAGTCATGAGCTCTATGAACAACTTAAGATTGTGGATGACATGAATGACTCAAGATCGTGAGCTCTGGGCTTTGGATGTTAAGAACTACTCAGGGCTCTAGATGACATGCACAACTCTGGGTTATGAGCTCAACACTCTAGATGTTATCAATAGCTCAAAGCTATGGTTGACATGAACAACTTTGGGTCATTAGTTAAGGGGTTCAGATACTATGAAAATTCAAGGATATGGATGACATAAATGACTCTAATTCATGAGTTCCATGCTCTAGATGCTATGAACAGTTCAGGGATCTAGATGACACAAACGATGTTGTGTTGTGGGCTTAGGGCTTTTGATGCTTTGAATAAGTAAAAGTTGTGGATGATATGAATGACTCGGGATCACATGAGCTCAAGCCTCTAGATGCTATGAATAGCTCAGGGTTGTGGAAACATGAAAAACTCTAAATCCTGAGCTCTATGGACAACTTAAGGTTGTGGATGACATGAACAACTCAAGATCATGAGCTCTAGGCTCTAGATGTTAAGAATAGCTTAGCGTTGTGGATGACATGAACAAATCTAGGTCATGAGCTCAATGCTTTAGATGTTATAAACAACTCAGGGTTGTGGTTGACATTAACGAATTTAGGTTGTAAGTTAAGGGCTCCAGATTCTATTAACAGTTCAAGGATATGGATGACATGAACGACTCCGTGTGGTGAGCTCAGCGCTCTAAATGCTATGAACACCTCCAAGTTGTGGATGATATGAATGACTCAGGATCTTGTGAGCTCAAACCTTTAAATGTTATGAGCTGCTTAGGGCTTCAGGTGATATGAATGATTCTTGGTCATGAGGAGAAGCCTCTAGATGTTATGAACAACTCAGGGTTGTGGATGACATGAACGACTCAAAGTCGTGAGCTTAAGGCTCTAGATACTATGAATAACTCTCAACTAGGGCTTACATAAACGTTTCAAGGTCATAAGCTTAGGGCTCTGGATGTTAGGAATAGCTCACGACTGTGGATGACCTGAACGACTCCAAGTCGTGATTTCAAGGCTCTAGATGCTATTAACAGTTCAAGGATGTGGATGAAATAAACGATGTCGTGTTGTGAGCTTAGGGCTCTAGATTATATGAACTAGTCAAAGTTGTGGATGATATGAATGACTCGGGATCCCATGAGCTCAGGCCTCTAGATGCTATGAACAACTCAAGGCTTTAGATTATATACACGATTCTTGGTTTTGAGCATAAGGCACTCAATGTTATGAGTAACTCAGGGTTGTAAAAGACATGAACTACTCAAGGTTGTGATCTCAGGGCTCTAGATGATATAAACATATCAGGTATATGGTTGACATGAACAACTCCGAATTATGAGTTTAGGGCCCTAGATGCTATAAATTGCGTAGGCCCATGGATGACATGAGTTACTCCACGTTGTGAGCTCATGGCTTTGGATGATATCAACTACTTGAGGTTGTGAATGATATGAACGACTTAGGATCCTGTGAGTTCAAACCTCTAAGTGCTATCAATTCCTCAAGGCTATGGATGATATGAATGATTCTTGGTCGTGAGCAACTCAGGGCTTTTGATGACATGAATGACTAAAGGTTGTGAGATCAAGGCTTTGGATACTATGAATAACTTAGGGCTCTTGATTCTACGAACAACTCAGAGTTGTAGATGATAGGAATGACTTAGGATCCCGTGAGCTTAGGTTTCTAAATGTTATGAGTAGGTAAGGGTTGTGGATGACATGAATGATTCCAGGTCGTGAGGTCACGACTCTAGATGCTATGAACCGCTCTAGGCTATGGATGACATGAATGACTCAAGGTTGTAAGCTCAGAGCTCTAGATGTTAGGAACAGTTCAAGGTTATGGATGACATAAACAACTCTGGGTTATGAGCTCAAGACTTTAGATTCTATGAACAACTCAGGGTTATTGTTAGCATGAACTACTTTGGGTCGTGAGCTAAGGGCTCTAGATGCTATGAACAGTTTAGGGACATGGATGACATGAAGGACTTCATGTCACGAGCTTAAGGCTCTAGATACTCTGAATAGCTCAAAGTTGTGGATGATATGAACAACTCATGATCCCATGGGCTCAAGCCTCTAGATTTTATGAATGGATCAATGCTCTAGAAGATATGAATGGTTTTTGGTTGTGAGCACCAGGCTCTAAACGTTATGAACACCTCAAGGCTATGGATGACATGAATGACTCATGGTTGTGAGCTCAAGGCTCTAGATGATATGAACAACTCAGGTTTGTGGTTGACATGAACTACTCTAGGTTGTGAGCTAAGGGCTATAGTGTTAGGATAGAGCCCTTAAAAGCATGACATGATGTAATAAATTTGGAATTCATTATTTATTTAATGATGTTCCAGTTTCACTATTATCCATCCTTATTCCATGTATTATATTCTATGAGCATTCTTCCCTCAACCTTTTGCATTGTACATGACTTAAGTTCATTTCCACTAAGCTGATTCATTGTATTATCTCTCAACCTTGAGAGAATATTGAGCTTGTATTGAAGTTAGTAGTGGCTTTGACCTATGGGTGAGATTGTAAGTTGATCATATATTCCCTATGGATTGGGTCACTGTTAATGGAAGACAGTAGCAATAGGTATTCTCAATAAAGGCACTATGATATCTCTTAGGATTGAGATAGAGTGTCCCATTGAGTGATCCTAAGGAGGTGTATTCATGGGAACTATGGCCATAGTAGTTCCTTAAATTGAATTGGACATAGGCTTTTTAAGAGCTAAGATATGTTAATTGAACAAATAATGGGAGGAACTGTAACTTAAGGATGGTAGAGGTAGTCTTGAAAGACTGATAGCTTTCACCTTGTTAAAATACGAACACCAGTTCATAGGGAGATTGAACACAATGGATACCAGGTCACAGACCCAAGCACTTGGTGTCTCATTGTTATTTACATAGGATACTAAAGTTCAATTGATTCTCTATAGTGAGATGTTGAATCAACTTTAGAATTGGATTCTAAGGGAGCCAATATTCCTATAGGTCCCAATGGCCCCTGCTCTAAGCTAATATACCTTGTTAGCATGGTTTATGAGGGTTGAATTAGCTCTAAGTTCACTTTTGTGCATAACGGCATTTTACTAATTACGTAAGGTTGCATAAGGGTAAGTGAACATGGTCTCTGGATTGGATTAAGTGATTAATTAGTAGGCCCTATTGGGTTAGATTAAGTGACCCAAGCCCATGTGGAATCAAGTCACTTGAGCCCACTTAGGAACCCTATAAATACCCCCTAAGGGTTAAATTTTCCATAGCTTTTGTCTCCCACCATCCAGAGAGGTAGAGAGTTATATCCTCCACCATCTTTTCCTCCCCAATGAAAGGTGTGCCAAGATCAAGGTTTGAGTCATCAAGTGGAATACTTTGGGTTTATGAGACTTCTACGATAACGACTTTCATCTTCACCATGTGGACTTGAATTGGGAACTTCTGAATTTGAGAAATGGTTTTTTTTTTAGCACTTTATGAATCCTTTTAAAGTACAAAAATGTTATTTTTTCACTATGCATAGAATTTAGAAAAAGCCTAGGATAGTTATGCATATTCCTAACCTAATCCAGACTTTGGAAATAGAGAGATATGAGTTTTTCCCATCAACTAACTCAAGGCTCTAGATGTTATGAAAAACCTAGGATTGTAGATGATATGAATGAATTCGGATCCTGTAAGCTCAAGCCTCCAGATGACATGAACAACTCAGGGGTGTGGATGATATGAACGGTTCTTAGTCTTGAGCCCAAGCCTTTTAATGTTATAAACAACTCAGGGTTGTGGATTACATGAACGACCCTAGGTCATGAGCTAAGGTCTCTAAATGTTATGAACAACTTAGGGTTGTGGTTGACATGAATGACTCGAGATCCCGTGAGTTTAGGCCTTAAGATACTATAAACACCTCAGAGTTAAGGATGATATGAACAACACAAGGCTATGATGAACATGAACAACTCTGGGTTGTGAGCTCAAGGCTCTAAATGTTATGAACAGCTTAGGACTCCAGATGTTATTAAAAACTCTGGGTTATGGATGACATGAACAACTTTGGGTTGTGAGCTCAGGGCTATAGATGCCATGCATAACTCAGGGCTACAGATGCCACGCATAGCCCAGGGTTATGGTTGATATGAATGACTCCGGTTCGTGAGCTCCAAGCTCTAGATGCTATGAACAACTCAAGATTGTAGATCATATGAGCTACTACTCTAGATCATGAGCTCAAGCTATGGATGCTATGAACAACTCAGCTTTATGGGTGATATGAACAACTTGGAATCCTGTGAGCTTGGGCCTTTAGATGCTATGAACAACTCAAGATTGTGGATTATATGAATGATTCTTGGTTATGAGCCTATAGCTCTAAATGCTATGAACAACTTAAGTGTGTGGATAACATGGACGACTTCAAGTTGTGAGCTTAGGGCTTTAGATGCAATGAACAACTTAGGGTTTTCGTTGACATGAATGACTTCGGGTGGTGACCTCAACATTCTAGATGCTATGAATAACTAAATGATGTGGATGACATGAGTTACTTTGGGTCGTTAGCTTAGGGCTCTAGATGTTATGAACAACTCAATGTTGTGGATGATATGAACGACTCAAGATGCCATGAGCTCAGGCCTCTAGATGGTATGAATAACTCAGAGGTGTGGATGATATGAATGATTCTTGGTCATGAGAGCATAGCTCTAAAATGCTATGAACAAACAGGCGTTTTGTTGACATGAATGACTCCAAGTAATGAGCTAAAGGCTTTAAATGCTATGATCAACTTCAGGTCATAAGCTTAGGGCTCGAGATGCTATGAACAGCTCAAGATTGTAGATGACAATAACAACTCCAAGTCCTATGGTTAGGAATGTAGATACTATGAACAACTCAGGACTATGGTGGACATGAATGTCTTCGGGTTGTGAGCTTAGGGCTCTACATGCCATGAGTAACTCATGGCTTTGGATGACATGAATGACTCTATGACATGAGCTCAAGGCTCTAGATGTTATGAATAGGACAAGATTGTGGATGACATGAATGGCTCTTCGTCGTGAACTCATGGCTCTAGATACTACGAATAGTTAAGGGTTGTGGTTGACATGAATGACTCTAGGTCGTGAGCTTAAGGTTCTAGATGCTATGAACAGCTCAAGCCTGTGGATGATATGTGCCACTCAAGGTCATGATTTGAAGGATGTAGATGCTTTGAACAACTCAACATTATGGATGATATGAACGACTTAGGATCCCATGAGCTCAGGCCTCTAGATGCTATGAGCAGCTCGAGGTTGTGGATGATATGAATGATTCTACATCATAAGCTGATGATCATAGATGACATGAATGACTATGGTTCATGAGCTTATGGTTCTAGATACTATGAACAACTCAAGGATGTGGTTGACATGAACAACTAAGGGTTATGAGCTCAAGGCTTGAGATGTTATGAGCAGCTCAAAGCTATCGATGATATGAACAACTTAGGATGTTGTGAGCTCAAGCCTCAAGATGCTATGAACAACTCATGGTCGAAGATGATATTAATGATTCTTGGTCATGAGCTTATGGCTTTAATTTCTTTAAATAGCTCAAAGCTATGGATGACATGAACGACTCTAAGGTGTGAGCTCTTGGCTCTTGGTTCTACGAACAACTTAGGGTTATCGATGACATGAAAGACTCCAAGTCGTGAGCTCAGGCCTCTATATTCTACGAGTAGCTAAGGGTTGTGGATAACATAGATGACTCTATGTCATGAGCTCAGGGCCCTTGATGAGTGAATAGCTCTAGGCTATGGTTCACATGAAAGACTCTAGGTCATGAGCTAAACCTCTAAATGTTATGAAAAACTCAAGGCTCTGGATGACATGAATGACACCAGGTTGTGATCTTAGGGATTTAGATACTATGAACAACTCAAGGTTGTGATTAACATGAATGACTCTAGGTCGTAAGCTTAGGGCTCTAGATGCTATCAATTGCTTAGTGGTGTGGATTCATTAGATGAGCTACTCTAAGTCATGAGCTCTACCCTCTGGATGCCATGAAAAGCTCAGTGCTCCAGATTCTATGAACACCTTAAGGTTATGGAAGACATACGCTACTCCAGGTCATTTGCTCGGGCCTCTAAATGCTATGAATAACCTAGACTTCTGAATGATATGAATGATTCATGATCCCATGAGCTTAGGGCTCTAGATGTTATGAACAACAAAGAGTTGTGGATGATAAGAACAACTCAAGATCTCATGAGCTCGGGCCTTTAGATGCTATGAATCCCTTAGGAGGTTGATGATATTCACAATTTTGCTTCATAAGCTCAAGCCTTTACAGGCTATGAACAACTCAGGGTTGTGGATGACATGAATGACTCTAAGAAGTGAGCTTAGGCCTCTAGATATTTTGAACACCTTAGGGTTGTGGTTGACATGAAAGACTCTGGGTCATGAGCTCAAAGCTCTAGAAGCTATGAACAACTCAAAGTTGTACATGATATGAATGATTTAGGATCCCGTGAGCTCAGACATCTAGATGCTTTGAATTGCTCTAGGATATAGATGATATGAGTGATTTTGCCTCACAAGCTCAAGCCACTGGTGTTATGAATAGCTCAGGGCTGTGGATGACATGAACGACTCTAGATTATGAACTCGGGGCTCTAGATAATCATATGACCGACTTCAGGTTATAAGCTCAGGGCTCTAAATTCTATGAACTGCTTAGGGGTGTGGATATGATGAGCTACTCTGATTTGTGAGCTTAGGGCTTTGGATGCTATGAACCGCTAAGATCTTTAAATGCTATGAATGACTTCGACTTCGGGAAGTGAGCCCAAGGCTCTAAATTCTATGAACAACTCGGGTTATGGTTGGCATGAATGACTCTGAGTGATGAGTTTAGGGCTCTAGTTGTTGTGAAAAACTCGAGGCTATGGATGATATCAACAACATCAGGTCATGAGCTAGGGCCTCTAGATATTATGAACATCTCAAGGTTGTGATTGACATGAAAGACTCCTCATCATGAGTTCAGTGCTCTATAAGCTATGAACAACTTGGATTTGTAGATGATATGAATGATTCTGTGTCATGATCTCAAGCCTTTAGAAGCTATGAATAGGTCAAGGTTGTGGATGACATGAACAACTCTGGAACATGAGCTTAGGGCTCCAAAAAATCACATGAATGACTTCATGTCATAAGCTTAGGGCTCTAGATGTTATAAACAGCTCAGGGGTGTGGATGAGATGAGCTACTTTAGGTCATGAGCCCAGGGGTCTTGATGCTATGAACAACTCAGGGCTTTGGATGGTATGATTAGCTCAAGGCTCTAGATGACATTAGCTACTCTAGGTCGGGAGCTCAAGACTCTGTATGATATGAACAACCTAAAGTTGTGAATGATATGAAAGACTCGAGATTTCGCAAGCTTAGGCCTCTAGAGGCTATGAACGACTCAGGGATTTGGTTGACATAAACAACTGTGGGTCATGAGCACAAGGCTCTAGATGCTCTAAAACAATCAGAGTTTTGAATGATAAGAATGATTGAGGATGCCATAAGCTCAGGCCTCTAAATGCCATAAATCACTCAGGGTGGTGTATGATATTAATGATTATGCGTGATGAGCTAAAACCTCTAGATGCTATGAATAGCTCAGGGTTATAGATGACATGAACGACTCCGGTTCATGAGCTCAAGGCTCTAAATTGCATGAATAGCTCCCGGTTAGGGTTGACATGAATAACTCTGGGTCATGAGCTTAGATCTCTAAATGCTATGAACACAACTCAGGGCTATGGATGACATCAATGACTTTAGGTCATGAGCTCAGGCCACTAGAAATGAAAGACTTTGGGTGGTGAGTTGAAGCCTCTAAATGCTATGCATAACTTAGGGTTGTCGAATACATGAAAGACTCTAGGTCATGAGCTTAGGGTTTTAGATGCTACTAGCAGTTCTAGCCTATGGTTGACATGAATGACTATTGGTCATCAACTCAAGGCTCTAGATGTTACAAACAGCTCAGAGTTACAATTGACATGAACAACTCTAGGTCGTTAGTTGAGGGCCCAAGGTGTTATGAACAACTCAGGGCTATAGATGACATGAACAACTCTGACTCATGAGCTCAGGCCTCTACATACTATGTATAGATCAAGGTTGATGTTTGCTTGAAAGACTCCAGGTCATGAGCTTAAGGCTCTAAATGTTATGAGTAGCTTAGGGCTATGGTTGACATGAATGACTCTCGATTGTGAGCTCGGAGCTCTAGATCCTATGAATAATTAAGGGTTATAGATGACATGAATGACTCTAGGTCATGAGCTCAGGCCTCTAAATACTATGAATAACTCAGGGTTATGGTTGACATGAAAATCTCCAACCCATGATCTTAAGGCTTTAGATGTTATGAACAACTGTGGATGACATGAATGACTCCGGCTCTTGAGCTTAGGCCTCTAGATGCTATGACTAGCTCAAGGCTATTGTTGATTTGAAAGACTCTGGGTCATCCACTCAAGGCTTTAGATGCTATGAACAGCTCAGGGTTGGGGGTTGAAATAATCGACTCCGGCTTATGAGCTGAGGGCTCTAGATCATTTGAAAAGTTAGGGTTGTGGATGACATGAACGACTATGGGTCATGAGCTCAGGCCTTTAGAGACTATGAATAGCTCAAGCCTAAGGTTGACATGAAACTCTCTAGTCATGAGCTTAGGGCTTTAGATGCTATGCACAACTCATGGCTATGGTTGATATGACAGACTCTAGGTCATGAACTCAAGGTTCTAGATACTATGAGTAACTTTGGGCTGTGGCTGACATGAACGACTACAAGTCATGAGCTCAAGGCTCTAGATGTTATGAACAACTCAGGGCAATGATTGACATGAACAACTCCTAGTCGTGAGCTCAAGGCTCGAGATGCTACGAACAACTTAGGGTTATGGATGACATGAATGACTTTAGCTCAAGAGCTTAAGTCTCAAGATACTATGAACAGCTCAAGGCTATTACTGGCTTGAAAGACTTTGAGTTGTGAGTTAATGGCTCCAAATGATATGAACAACTTAGGGTTGTCGTTGAAATGAATGACTCTAGGTCGTGAGCTCAAGGCTCTAGATCCTATGATTAATTTAGGGATGTATATATTATGAACTACTATAGCTCATGTGCTCAAGCCTCTAAATGCTATGAACAACTCAGGGTTGTGATTGACATGAATGACACCAGGTCGTGAGCTCAAGGCTCTAGATTCTCTGAATGGCTTCAGGTTCTGGATGATATGAATGACGATTACTACTCAAAAAGTGTTATTTTATAGCTTGTAATTAACTCTTGTAAACACTTTTGAATAGTAGTTATTACCTTTTAACTCAATTGGCATGTTAAGGACCTTTGCAATCATTTCTAACCAAATTGTGTTAAGTTTTGGTGCTTTTGATAGTAATTTGATCACCAAAGCAATCCAAGATTGAGGAGAGTTCTATGGAATCCATGGCAAAGCAATTGGAAGCTCATTAATATGAAGAACCTAAGCTTTGAAGCTTTATAGTCCTTTGCCATAAGCAAATCATAAATGCAAGGAGGGAAAGCAAAGAGAGAAATCTAAAATGAAGAATTCAAGAGGACAACAACTGTTGGACACTTTTGGAGCACTTCCTAGAGACCATTTCATGCATACTATATATCGTTTCGAAGATCGGGAAGTTAGAAATCCAGCGCTTTAAGTGGTACATGAATCAGAGTTGAAATGAAGAAGTTATAGCCATTGGAAGCCAATCACACCAAGCTGAAGGCCAATTTCGCAGGCTGCGAAATCACAAGAGGATGGTTGCGAAATCAGCCTTTGGCTGCGAAATGGAGACCTTCAGCTTGCGAAATTTTGCAGCCATCTTGTATGCCTGCGAAATCCTCCTAAGTGCTTCCAGATATTTGTGACCGACACTTTTAGATTTTTTCTTTAGATATTTGTTGTTTAAATCCCCATTTTCTCCTTGTAATCCACCAATCATAGGATTGCTTAGTTAATAAGTAAGAACAAAGGGTGAATAACCTCATATATATAATTTTTTTAATTTTCATAACACATCTCTCGGGAGCTTGTTCTCAGAGACAAGTTTTTGTATAGTTTTGAAGGAAGTAAAATACAAAGCTTTGTTCTGCCTTACCTACTCAATTTGATTGTATTTTTCTTACTAGCCAAACAAGCTCTGAGGATGTTTCCTCAGAGAATGAGTGGCTAGACTTTTTGTTTCTTGGAGCTAAGGTAGCTGGGTAAGGTGCTGAGTGCAATAATTGGTAGTTTTGTTGTTTCAGCTATTAATGAAGAGAAAGTGTGACCCGTTAATGGTTTCTATGTTTTTAGTTAACTTAAAATGCCTTTAAATCACTTGGCCAACACTTGGTAAGTTAAGTGATCTCCGTCCATTGAGATGCACTAGTTTACCTCTTGCAAGCCTTTGGGAGGTGACTTAAAGGTAGGATTTTCTAGAATTGCCAACACTTGGTAAGCTTTTGGACTTTAAGGAGAGATCTATTAGTTATTTTCTGCAAGCTTGAGAAGAGAAATCCAAGGTTAAGGATCACCTTGAATGGCAAATGCTAGGTGAGAGGCACGAGCCATTGCAAGGTGAATCAGTGAGAGGGAGTTAGTGTTGAAATCCATAAAGGTGAAACATTTGTACCATACTGTAGACCCCCATTTTGGGGGGACATCTCTACAGCCTGATTATGACAAGTGTCACCATCTGGGATGGTCACGTGTCACTCCCGGACTGGTTGGTGAGACATCAGGCTAGTGGCTTTGTTAGCCAATGAAAGCTGGACACATGGAGATTTCTTTCAGCAGAAAAAAAGATGAAAGCCGTTGGGGTTGCCAGCTGCATGTGGGGGTGAGTGGAGAAAAAGCCAGCTGATGAGTTAGTGGAGGTGGTGTTTTGCTGCTGCAGAGGCTGTTAGGAGGGCAAATCCGGGAGAGAGGGGAAAGAAAAGAAAAGGAAGTTGTTACAGAGAGGATGAGGAGGTTTTGGCTGCTTGGTGAGAGGAAAGCTGGAGAGGAGTTTTTTTTTGGAGGCTTTTGAGGAAAGCTACAGGGAGCTTTTGAGGGAGGGAGCTTTTTGTGAGGAAGTTAGAGGAAACCAGAGGGGGAGGAGAAAAGAAAACTGTGATAGGCAAGCTGCTGGAAGGAGGGAGAGAGATTCATTGAGAGAGGAAATTTGATTCCAGATTGCTTAAGGAACCAGGTATGTACTCAGTTTTCCCCGCACCTCTCATTATTCACTGTTTTCTTTAACATTACGCTGTTTGGAGGTGGATATTGAAGGCCACTGGTTTGTTGGTAGAAGTATAATCCTGCATTTGTGTTTGCCTTTGTTTATCTTAATTGCTTCTGCCTCTATTGTGGTTATGGAATGCCCAACAATAATGCCCATAGTTGTATTGATGTGTTTCTCTCACCTGCTCAGAGGATTCATGGAGAATCCATGAAGTGAATCCTTATCTGAGGATTGTTTTCTTTGTTCTCTCTCATACTCTGTTCCTATGCATTTTTCTTTTCTTAGTCGTGGCCATTTTATTTTATTTTCTTTCTTCCGTTCATGGACCATATTCTGTGTATGGGCTTGTGGGAGAGGAGATCTGGATTTTTGGCGTTTTCATTGGAGATAGTTGATGGGAATAAATCCTGGTTTGAAGAGAAAGAGAGAGGAATGGCTCCGGAATCTTGCATATGGACTGTTTGATTGTGGAAATGGGTAATATGAACATTTCCATGAGGTTGCAGAGGTGGTTAATGGCATCATTACTGAGCAGGGTGGAAAGCGTATTGTTTCAGTGGGTCTTGGGGGTGATGACCAATGTATTAAGGGTGACTTCACTGCATGACTTGAGTTGTTGTGGTTTGGGTAGGATTGGTTGCTTCGGGATGAGAATGATGCAACAACTGTTCATACCTCTTACGCAGCTGCTGTGTTAGAACATGGAGTTGCATTTCATGATTCCAAAGGCACATCAATGCAGGATAAGAATTGGGATAGCACAAGTTGTCACACTGTTCATGATGCTCAACATCCATGCAGAGCTCATATGGTAGTGAGGAAGAAGCTTCATATCCCTGTCATCTCATAGATGCATTTCCATCATCGAGCTCCCATTCATAACCATTCATCTCACTAACTCAACTGCCATACCCATTTCATACAACCCACTCCACTATGTCACCTTTTCTCTCTCATCATAACCCTCACATACCCTTGCTTTCTCTAGTTTTTCATACCCATTTCTCACCGCCCATTTCATTCGTCTATCTCTTCATACCATATGTTTTTGATACCCAGCTTTCTATTAAATTCCATCAAATATAGCCACCCTGTGCATATCTTCCTCATACCTGTACCACATATCCCCATCTTTTGATACCCATTTCTTGTGATATACATAGCCACTGCTATTATACCCATGCATTACCCATTCCGCTCATGGTGCTCTGACATCCTGTACCTCAATCTCTTAGTTTGGTAGCCAATCAGGCTATTGTCAAAGCAAATGATGTTTGTTTCAGGCGTCACGTCTGTGAGTGGATGTTTGGATTGCAAGAGCATGATTGACTTGCCAATGACCTGTTCTGGGAATATGTGGCATCTGATTGTTGAGGCTGTTAAGGCCAACTTCAACGACCAGCATGATGAATACCGACAGTAACGAGCAAGAGGAACACCATTGTGTTTTCTTCATTGGAGGATGCAGTCGCATGTGCTCTTACAGCTGCCCTGGATGTAACCTGTGGTCATTATCAATGATAACCGTTTTGGCGACTAAGGATCCAGGTGAGAAGGAGATGAATGCATTGGCGCGTCACCTGTTGAATTTGTTGATGTCATTGGTGCCTTTCTTCTTCAATGTCCCATGTGACCCCTTCAAGGAAGCTGTTAATTATCAGACACTCTCTTCAAAGGATTTAGCCAAGTCTGTTGCGTCTGAAGGGGGTTGATCAAACTTGCTGTGTTCTGGGGAGAAAAAAAGCAGCAGCCTGTGGATCTCGCGTTTGTCTTTGTTGGTAGGGAATTGTCATCTTTAGATGTTTCTGGAAGCAACATGCAGACCCAGCACTTGTGGACTTGCTTGAGGTTCTTTTCACAAGGTCCAATATTTCCGTGACATTCTTTTATGTCGCTGTATCAGAGGAGAAAGAGGCAATGGAAAATTCTCTGATCTCGGTTTTTTTTACAAAAACTCGGGAACATATTCTTGGCGTCAGCAATGTTGCTTTCCTGGAGTCATGCTCTGTAGAGGGTGGAAATTTTAAAAGAACTTGTAGACCTGTACTCAGTCCGTGATTATCTGGTTTCAAGGATGGAAACAAGGCCAGTGGGTCCCACGGGCTTGGTTATGTTCTGCCATGGTGGTTCTCATTTGGAAGAACTTGACTAACAACGTCTGGAAAGTGACGTGTTCTCTGAGCTTATCATTTCTTTGGCTATCAGGCTCGGGGATCCTTACCATCAAAATCTGACTGTGACTATGCCTACGTTCTTGGGCGCATTTGCTACCATGTTCTAGCAGCTGCCTCATTGCTAGGAAAGCTCACTGAGCAACCAATGCATGGGCCAAGAGTGTTTATAACTTTATCAAGGCTTTCCTCCAGCTGGCCCAATATCAGTTGTTAAGGACGAACCTGATGGTATTCACTCTTGAACAAACAATAGAGACATCAGAGCCCATGTGGATACCAGCCGTGACAGTTTTCTTCAAGACCATACAAATCACAACTATGGCTTCAGATCTTTATTGTGAACAAATGCAAGGCCGTGTTATTGATTGGAATGTGTTTGAACAAGCAGGGTCCCACAACACCATTGCCTGATTTGGTTATTGGTCAAGCCATCCGATCATACCTCATCAGCAAAGATCATGCATGGACTTTTAGCACAGCTTTGAGGATTCTGAATGCACAACTAGGGGAAACATCCAGACTGGTTCGTCTTGAGGTGAAATATTTTCAACTAAGGATATTGGCAGTGCTGAATCTGAAGATGCTAAGGATGGAATCATAACACTCATAAATCAGATTCACTGAAAGGAACGCATGAAATGGGTTAATTTTAATCTGTTAAAGAGCATCGTAAAGTTAATGTCAGCTTGAATCCATGAGAGACGGCTCTGGTTGCTCCTTAAGAGTACAGAAATTTATCATACCTCAAAATGCAGTAAGCCATCAGTGGAGCCCAGTGTGTACCACATGAACTGTACAGAAAATGCGAAGTTTCATGCTATCAAGTCTCTTAATGAAGCTAATTTTCTCAAGGAGAAATTAAAGATTGAATAAGGACTTCGTGTTAATCATCAGCAATTTCATCAGATCCTTGGTTACACAAAATCTGGTATTGAAGCTGGTGCAGTTTCTGGAGTTAGATGCGAGAAATTTGGTTCCAAAAGCTATTATATCCAAGCCGCCGACTTCTCAAATGCCCATACTGGTTCCCACCGGAGCAGGTTAAGGCATATGTGCCTGATCTACTGGGTAGCTTATCCAACATCATCAAGTACGTACACGCACGAGGAGCAAGGTCATTTTGGATACGCAACACTGGCCCAGTGGGCTGCTATCCTTACGTTCTGGATCGTTTTCTGATTACTGCGGCCCAGGTGGATAAGCATGGATGCGCCAGCCCGTACAATGAGGTAGCCCAATATTTTAGCAGCAGGGTAAAAGGAGCGGTGGCCCAACTCAGAAAGGACCTTACAGAGGTTGCAATCACCTATGTGGATGTGTATTCAGTGAAGTACCGCCTAATCTGCCAAGCGAGGAAGCAGGGCTTCATGAGCCCTGTTAAGGTCTGTTGTGGGCATGGTGGGAAGTACAACTACAACCAGGCTTTCAAATGCGGGGCCAAGATTAAAGTGGGTGCCATTAATTTGGCGAATGGACTTTGCATGGTTTGCATGGCCATTTTTAGGCCATGTGTCTTTCTGCCTTTGTTCCACCCTTGTTTTTTTTTTTTTATTTAATAATCCTTCAAATCTCGGTTTCAAATAGTTTTCCAATTTCTCGATCTTCAAATAATTTTAACTTTTCGAATCTTCATCCTTAGTTTTTTTTTTAGGCTTCAAAATCTCATTTTCAATAAAATTTTGCCGCTCTTTTCTTCTCGGCATGAAAGTTTCATAACTTCTGTGATTTTAAAAATATTTTAAAATAAGCAAGACTTTAATTTTGTAATTCCAATTAATGGAATTTACGAAATTAATTCATGCAAAATAAACGGGCTTTGGTGGGGGCCCGACATATGGGATTTTATAATTGATTGATTAATTGATTGATTGATTTAATTGCTATGAATGATCGACTTTATTATGCTCTGTGACATATCTCATGATTGTTATTGTACGCTAACCTCACTTCTTGATAGTGCATTGAAGATCACTGCCCAGGTATGCATCTACACCCATTCTGATATTCCTATATGCATGTGTTGATTCTTATATGTGCATGATAGTTCCCGGTATTCACTGTTTTACTCGTCCATTGCCATGATTGCTTCATTTTATTAGTAGAGACCCGACTTTAGGGACTTAGAGGGGTGCTACGGTCTTTACCGTACCTTCCCGATAAGTAACTTGACCCCCGAATCCGATCCGGTTTTTCGTAGACCAACCATTTCCAAAATAAGGAGTCACACTTAGGGTTTTTCTTTCTTATTTTGTTTACCCTTTAAAAATAAAACAAAAATAAGTGGCGACTCCAAGTCAGTTTTCTCAATCAAATAAAAATCGAATTTTTCAAATATAAAATCGAGCTCGCCATCGAGTGGGAAATGCATTGAGCCGAAATGCGGGGTCCACACATACCGATTAGAGAATTAACTATATGTTAACTCTCTAATGTGAGGAAAAGATTCAAGTGATCGGAACTCTATTTTTACATGAGGAGCCTGACCCCAGTGAACCTAAAACTCCAAGAAATGCTTTTCTTTATAAGTAATTCCCATTACTTTCTTTTTAGTTAGCTTAAAACCAATCATTTTTCAACCAAAATTTATGTTTTCTTTTAAAGCTAACCTTGAAATGAAAAAGCATCAATTCAACTTTGAATTGTTATCAATTGTAAGTTGAAAACCCTTCCCAGTGAACGATCCTAGAGCCACTATGCTATATTAGCTAAGTGTCACGGACTTAGTCGTTCACTAAGCTCGTGCGGCACTTAGACAAGCCAAGATGCTTGATCTTGCTAAGTCAGCCTTGCTCCCAATACTTAGCTCACTCGGCTAAGACACTTGCGACTCGAAAGCTTAAGTAGCTTGGTAGGCAACTCCTTAAAGAATGGAAGCTCTTATTACCTCAAGAAAGCCTTTACAAGTGCTTGGATGCTCACTTGCTTGGTGCCTTGGCCAAATGAGGCCCTCACCTATTTATAGGCACCAATGGAACTCTCTGGAACCTTGGAGGGTTCCTTACAACTCAAGACTATTCTAGAATGTCCTACACCATTCTAGTTTCAAGCCTATATACAAGTATATACAAGAGTCTTCTAGACTTCTCTAGAAAGCCCCGGACTCCTCTCGTGCCTTCCACCATGGTGTAGAATTGTGTGGATCCCTCCAGGCTTCTCTAGAACCTTCCACACTCTTCCCACTCTAGGAGTCTCCAGAAGCTTCCTGGCTCTATATGGGGAGGCTCATTTGGATAAGCTTGTGACACTCTCCCCCACCTATGCCGCAGACGTCCTCGTCGCGCCTTCTGCCCGGAACCGCTCGATCTGTTCCTGGAACTGCCATAGTGCCTCTGCTGGCTCCCAGCTAGCTTCGCTTTCTGGTAGTCCCTTCCATTTCACTAAGTATTCCGTAGCAGGAGGTACCCCTCGTCTCCTGATGACCCGGTCTGCGAGGACGTGTTCTACCTCCTTATCATAGGAGGTCACGACCGCTGTAGGTGCCCTCTTGGACAACCCTCGGCTTGGATCATCCTTGTCTCCGTGATAGGGCTTCAAGTAGCTTGCGTGGAAGACAGGATGAATCTTCAACCTCGGGGGCAGCTCGACTTTGTAGGACACCTTGCCGACCTTCCCAAGTATGGGGAAGGGTCCTTCATACCTCCTAACAAGGCCCTTATGTATCGTCCTTAGGGACTTGAATTGTTGAGGAAGGAGCTTGACAAGCACCATGTCTCCGACCTTATACTCCGTGTGTCGTCGCTTCTTGTCAACCCACTTCTTCATTTTCTTAGCGGCCTTGTCCAAGTACGAGCGTGCTATGTCAGCTTGCTCGTGCCACCCTTTTGCGAACTTGAAAGCCGCTGGACTTCTCCCCGTATAGCCAATCGTTAGGGTGTGAGGAGTTAATGGTTGCTGCCCCGAAGCTAGCTCGAACGGGCTCTTATTGGTAGCCTCACTCCTTTGTAGGTTGTATGAGAATTGGGCTATGTCTAGCAGCTTAACCCAATCCTTCTGGTTGGCGCTCACGAAGTGCCTCAAGTATAGCTCCAATAACGCGTTCACCCTCTCGGTCTGCCCATCCGTCTGTGGGTGAAAGCTTGTGGAGAAGTGAAGCTCCGAACCCATAAGCTTGAAGAGCTCCGTCCAAAACTTCCCAGTGAAACGCGGGTCGCGATCACTGATGATAAACTTCGGCAACCCCCAATACTTGACTACGTGCTTTAGGAATAGCCTCGCCGTCTCTTCCGCCGTACAGTCGGTCGGGGCTGCTATGAAGGTTACATACTTAGAGAACCTGTCTACCACCACTATGATCGACCCGCTGTCCTCCGACTTGGGTAGCCCGATGATGAAGTCCATGGTGACGCTGTCCCATGGGCGTTCTGCTATAGGTAGTGGCTCTAACAGGCCTCTAGGTTGTCGCTGTTCCACCTTGTCTTGTTGGCACACAAGACAAGTCCTCACATAGGCCTCAACCTCGTCCCGTATCTGAGGCCAATAGTAAGCCGACTCAAGTAGTGCCCTACTGCGTCGTTGCCCAGGGTGCCCAGCCCACTTGGTGTCATGGCACTCCTTGATCAGGTTCTGCCTTAGGTTCCCCCACTTAGGCAGATAGAGTCGTCTCCCCTTAGTGTAGAGTAGGCCGTCCTCTACCCAAAACCGCTTAGTCTTCCCTTCATGAGCCAGGGCGATGAGGCTCTTAGCCACTGGATCATGTTGCAACCCCTCCCTTAGAAGATCCATTATGTCTCCTTGGGGCTGACTCGTCATAGACGCCAGCTCGGCTTTGCGGCTTAGGGCGTCGGCCACATGATTAACACTTCCTGGCTTATACTCCAGTGTATAATCGAACTCGGCCAAGAAGTCTTGCCACCTAGCTTGTTTAGGACTCAGCTTCTTCTGTGTCTCGAAGTAGCTAGTGGCCACGTTGTCGGTCTTCACTATAAAGTGAGACCCTAGCAAATAGTGCCTCCAGGTGCGCAAGCAATGGACGATAGCGGTCATCTCCTTTTCCTGCACCGTGTAGCGCCTCTCCGTGTCGTTCAGCTTGCGACTCTCAAATGTGATTGGGTGCCTTTCTTGCATAAGGACTCCCCCAATAGCAAAGTCTGAGGCATCTGAGTGTACCTCAAAGACCTTGGTGTGGTCGGGTAGTGCCAACACTGGCTCCTCAGTCACAGCCTTCTTCAGATCCTCAAAGGCTTGTTGGCACCTTTCATCCCACTCCCATGCCTTATTCTTCTTAAGAAGATCAGTGAGCGGTGCTGCCCTTGCCGAATATCCCTTTATGAACCGCCGGTAATAATTAACTAAACCAAGGAAAGATCGGAGTTGAGGTACCTTGGCTGGTGGATCCCACTCCTGGATGGCTTTCACCTTGCTATTATCCATCATTAGTTTGCCATCCTTGATGCGATGCCCTAGGAAGCTCACTTCCTCCTTAGCAAACGAACATTTCTCCTTCTTCACGTATAACTCGTTTTGCCTCAAGATCTTAAAGACCTTCCTCAAGTGTTCTTTATGCTCCTTCAGGCTGTTGCTATAGATGACTATGTCATCTAAGTACACCACCACGAATTTGTCCAAGTATGGGTGGAAGATCTTGTTCATGAGGGTGCAAAACGTTGCTGGGGCATTGGTGAGTCCGAAAGGCATCACTAAGAACTCATATGAGCCATACCTAGTCACACATGTAGTCTTTGGCTCATCTCCCTCCGCAATCCTGACTTGGTAGTAGCTTGACCTTAGATCTAGCTTCGTGAAGTACCTTGCCCTTCCTAGTTGATTGAACAAGTCAGCAATGAGCGGGATGGGATACTTGTTCTTCACCGTCACCTTGTTGAGTGCCCGGTAATCTATACACATTCGTAGGGACCCATCGTGCTTCTTCTGAAATAGAACCGGCACGCCATAGGGAGCCTTGGATGGTTGGATGAACCCTGCATCTAGCAACTCCTTGAGTTGTCTCCTTAGCTCCTCCAACTCGGGTGGTGCCATCCTATATGGCCCCATAGCAGGGGGCTTGGCTCCCGGCTCCAACTCTATCTTGTGATCTTCCTCTCTCCTAGGAGGAAGTCTCTTGGGCAACTCGGGCGGCATCACGTCCTTTAACTCATCAAGGACTTCTATGATTTCTTTAGGCATGGGTTTTCCCGACCCATCATCCTTTTCTTCTTTTAGGGTCGCGAGGTAGGTTACTTCTTCCCTCTTTAACCCCTTCTTTACTTGCATAGCGGATAGCATAGGGGTCTTGAGCGTACCTTTTGTGACCGTAGGGACCATGCACGGCTTCTCCTCCTCTAGGATAGCCATTGAGCGTAGGAAGGGTAGTGGCACAACCTTGACCTTCTGTAGGAAGTCCATTCCTAGCACCATCTTGAAGTCGTCCATGGGCGCCACAGTGAAGTCGACCTTTCCTTCCCACGAGCCAATGTGCATAGTCACCCTGCGAGCTACTCCATGTGATGGCTTGGCAGCAGAATTGACTGCCTTGAGCCATCCTCCTTCCTTGGATGCTTGGAGCTCCAACCTTCTTGCCTCATCCTCCGAGACAAAGTTGTGAGTGGCACCTGTGTCCACTAGGGCCTTGGTGGCCTTCCCATTGACAAGGGCTTCCACATACATCAGCCCTTTGCTTTGAGGCGTCTTAGGCAACGACTTGGCTTTAAGGGCATTTAGGAGCTGCAACGATCCCACCTTAGCATCGCCTTCCTGCTCCTTTTCCTCAATCATAGCATTTAAAGCCTTTCTCTTGGGGCAGTCCCGTGCCCAGTGCGAACCATCGCACAGGAAGCAATTGGTCCTCGGCGTGAACTCCTTCCGCTTGTCTTTGCCTTTGCCATCCTTGCCACTAGGGCCCTTGCTTGATCCTTCCTTAGAAGTATGGCCTTTCGACCCCTTGTCTCCCCCACCTTTGGCCTGGTTACCCTTTGATGGTGGCTTAGGCTTGGAGGAGTCTCCCCTTCTATAATCCACCAAGGACTCAGCTACTGCCATGGCTGTGGCTAGGTCTTGGACACCACGTCTCCTCAACTCTTGCTCGGCCCAACTTTGTAAGTTATCCATGAAGTTGAACAGTAACTCCTCCTCGGCCATGTTAGGTATCTCAAGCATAAGAGTAGAGAATTCTTTGACATATTCACGGATCGAGCCCGTGTGCCTGAGACGCTTTAGACTCTTCCTTGCTAGGTAAGCCACATCTTCGGGATAGAATTGCCTCTTGATCTCTCTCTTAAAGGCGTCCCATGTGTCTATGGTGCACGTCCCTCTCTCTATGTCGGCAAACCGTCGACGCCACCATAGAGTAGCATTATCAGTGAGGTAAAGGGTCGCGGTGCGTACCTTAGTGACTTCATCCGTCAATGTAATTGCCTCAAAGTAACGCTCCATGTGCCACAAGAAGTTGTCCAGGTCCTTAGCATCCCTCTTGCCACTGAACGTGTGTGGCTTGGGCACCTCCACCCTTGGTGCCTCATGAGTGGCCATGACTCGTGCTGACACCGCAGTCTTGTATATGGCCAGCTCTTGACGGATTTCTTGGTCTCGGGCATCCATGCGTGCAGCCAAGGCCTCCATCATTGACTCCACATTAGCAAACATGGTCATGACCTTGTCTTGGAAGGACATGAACTCCTCGTGTGACACCGGCTGAACTTGTGAACCAAGCACGCCCTCCCGAAGGTCTTGGATCTGCTCCCTTAGATCATCTAAGCCCTTCTCCATGCCTTGTTCTATCAAGTCCACCCCTTCCCGGGTGTCCGCCATGGCTAGCTCCACCTTGGCTAGCCTTGCCTCCATGTTGGCTAAGGCGTCACGAGACTTATCCTTCCTGCCTCGGCCCCGTGCGGTATGCTCCATCTCCCGTCCACGGGTTTGCTCGCTAGTCTCCTCCACGTTAGAGCCCGACATGCTTCCTTTGATATGCCCACCTCTTAACCGTGCTCTGATACCACTTGTCACGGACTTAGTCGTTCACTAAGCTCGTGCGGCACTTAGACAAGCCAAGATGCTTGATCTTGCTAAGTCAGCCTTGCTCCCAATACTTAGCTCACTCGGCTAAGACACTTGCGACTCGAAAGCTTAAGTAGCTTGGTAGGCAACTCCTTAAAGAATGGAAGCTCTTATTACCTCAAGAAAGCCTTTACAAGTGCTTGGATGCTCACTTGCTTGGTGCCTTGGCCAAATGAGGCCCTCACCTATTTATAGGCACCAATGGAACTCTCTGGAACCTTGGAGGGTTCCTTACAACTCAAGACTATTCTAGAATGTCCTACACCATTCTAGTTTCAAGCCTATATACAAGTATATACAAGAGTCTTCTAGACTTCTCTAGAAAGCCCCGGACTCCTCTCGTGCCTTCCACCATGGTGTAGAATTGTGTGGATCCCTCCAGGCTTCTATAGAACCTTCCACACTCTTCCCACTCTAGGAGTCTCCAGAAGCTTCCTGGCTCTATATGGGGAGGCTCATTTGGATAAGCTTGTGACATAAGGCTATCCTAGCACATGGTGTAATAGGTTATAAATTTTGCTGATTACTCCCGTCTGAGGACCAAAATCATGGTACACTAGCTGGGCACGAATCAAATGGTGCCGTTTCCGGGGAAGGTGCCAACTTCACAGTGATATTATCTTTTCAGAATACTTGTGATTTTCATCACAAGTTTGGTGATTCTTCTTTCATTTTACTAACTCTTTTAATTGTTTCTCTTACTTGTTCATATTCTAACATATCCTTTAAATTAGTTTTAGTTAATTTTAGTCTTTTTTGTAGTCTTATTTTCTTTTGGTTTCTTTTATTCTTGTATTTGTTACAGTTGATACTAGTTGTGTATGCCAAATTGGATATGAGATAGTGGAGGAAGGCTTGTGAAACGTGAAGTACCTCATAACAAGGAATTGGAATTGAGCTTGAACATCATGGAAGCTACACCTGAAGATTAGCATAGTCACCATGGTCACCAGGACAATCCCAATGCATTCAGATCAATGAGGGACCGCATGCATCCACCTCATATGAGTGCACCATTGATTACTACTCAAAAAGTGCTATTTGATAGCTTGTAATTAATCCTTTTAAACACTTTTGAGTAGTAGTTATTGCCTTTTAACCCAATTAACATGTTAAGGCCCCTTTCAATCAATTCTAATCAAATTGCCTTAAGTTTTGGTGTTTTGATAGCTTTTTGATCACCCAAGCAATATGAGATTGAGGAGAGTTATTTGGAATCCTTGTCAAAGCAATGGGAAGCTCATAAGCATGAAGAACCAAAGCTTTGAAGCCCTTTTGCCATAAGCAAAGTTGAAATGCAAGGAGAGGAAGCAAAGAGAATCCAGTCATGAGGCATTCTTGATGACAGTCATTTCAGCCACTTTTGGACCACTTCTTGAAGTCCAAATTATGCATGCTATATGTCATTTGAAAGCTTAGGAAGTCAACAATCCAATGCTTCAAACCTTGTTCAATGTGGAGCTGAAATGAGGAAGTTACAGCCTTTGGAAGACAACTGCTCCAAGCTGAAGGAATGATTCAGAAAAGTGCTGCGAAATCACCATTTTGTTGCGAAATGATTTCGCAGCCTTTTTGCACAGTGCTATGGATTTCCCTGAAGTTTCACGACGCGATGGAAGCCAAACACCACAAGATGAAAGCCAACTTCGCAGCGCTGCGGAACCAGCCTTTTGCTGCGAAGTGATTTCGCAGCCCTTCTTGTTTGTCTGCGAAATTTCGTAGACCTCTTTTTCACCTGCGAAATGGTCCTTAGTGCTTCCCGATATTTGTAATCGACACTTTGAGATATTTTTCATTAGATTTTTGTTGCCTAAATCCCCAAATTCTCCTTGTAAGCCACCAATTATAGGATTCCTTAGCTTTTAAGTTAGGAAAATGGCAAAATATCCATGTAATAGCTGTTAATGTAATTTTGGTATAAAAATAGCACGAGGAGCTTGTTCTGAGGGGGTTGAACCTTTTGTAAGTTTGAAAGAAAGTAATATACAGAGCTTGAGCTCTATTCTACCTTACCTTCTCACTTTGATTGTATTTTTCATTTACTAAGTTATGCACTCTCTGAGGAGCTTTCCCTAGAGAATGAGTAACTAAACCTTTTAATTCCTTGGAGTTAAGGTTGCCGGGAAAGGTTCCAAGTGCAAGAATCAGAAGCTTTGTGGTTTCAGCTATGAATGAAGAGAAAGTGGATCCCATGAATGGTTTCTACGTTTTTAGTTAAGTTAAAACGCCTTGTAGTCACCTGGGCCAACACTTGGTAAGGCAAGTGATCTCTAACCATGGAGATGCACTAGTTTACCCCTTGCGAGCCTCTGGTAGGTGACTTGAAGGTAGGATTTTCTAGAATTGCCAACACTTGGTAAGCTTTTGGACTCTAAGGAGACATCCATTAGTTATCTCTTGCGAGCTTGTGAAAGGAAGTCCAAGGTTAAAGATCACTTGCTGAAATCCAATTGAGGGATGCATTTGTGCAGCACCTGATAGAGAATTGACTTTATGTTAATTCTCTAATGTGAGGAATTGAACCAACTGACCGGAGCTATGCTATTGCATGAGGAACTTCCCCTGTAAACCTGAATCTCCAAGGAATGCTTTTCTTCTTAAGTAATTTTCATCACTTGCTGTGTCATTAGTCTAAGTCTAAATCTTTTTCAACCAAAGTTATTGTTTTATTTCTTGAACTAACCTTGAAAAGAAACAGCACCAATTCACTTTGAATTGGTATCATTTTCAGCTTGGAAACCCTTCCCAGTGAACGATCCTAGAGCCACTATGCTATAGTAGCTTTTTCTTTGCTACCCTAGTTCATGGTGTTATAGGTTATAAATTTTGTTGATTACTCCCGCCATCAAGGAGCACCAGCTGGACACGAATTAGCTGAGACACCAATTAGGTATGAATCAAATGGCGCCGTTGCCGGGGAAGGTGCAAAGTTATAGTGATACTATTTCAGTGTACTTGTGATTTCCATCACAAGTTTGGTAAAGTTTCTTTGGCTTTATTAATTCTCATTTTTTCGTTTTACTGACTCATAATTTAAATTTAGCTTTTAAATTCAGCTTAGTTTTATTTTGAATTTGTAGCCCTGATTTCTTTTGTTGTCCTGTATTTTCATTTTAATTTCAGATAGATACTAGTTGTATATGCCAAAGTGGGTACGAGGCAGTGGAGGAAGGCTTGTTAAAAGTGATACACCTCATACTAAGGAATTGGAATTGAGCTTGAATATCATGGAAACTACACCTGAAGATCAGCATAGTCACCAAGGTCGTCAAGACAATCTCAATGAATTTAGATCAATGAGGGACCACATGCATCCACCTCGTATGAGTGCACCATCATGTATAGTGCCTCCTACAGAGCAGCTAGTGATCAGACCATATATTGTTCCACTTCTACCAACTTTCCATGGGATGGAAAGTGAGAATCCCTATGCACATATTAAGGAATTTGAAGATGTTTGTAATACATTCCAAGAGGGAGGAGCTTCAATTGATTTGATGAGGCTTAAGTTATTTCCTTTTACTTTAAAGGATAAAGCCAAAATTTGGCTTAATTCTTTAAGGCCAAGGAGTATCCGTACTTGGACTGACTTACAAGCTGAATTCCTTAAGAAATTCTTTCCCACTCATAGAACAAATGGCTTGAAAAGGCAAATTTCAAATTTATCAACTAAAGAGAATGAGAAATTATATGAGTGTTGGGAAAGATATATGGAAGCTATAAATGCATGTCCTCACCACGGCTTTGATACTTGGCTATTGGTGAGTTATTTTTATGATGGGATGTCATCCTCAATGAAGCAACTTCTGGAGACAATGTGTGGAGGAGATTTCATGAGCAAAAATCCAGAGGAAGCTATGGATTTCTTGAATTATGTAGCTGAAGTTTCAAGGGGATGGGATGAACCAACCAAAGGAGAAATGGGAAGGATGAAATCTCAACTTAGTGCTTTCAATGCTAAGGTTGGGATGTATACCTTGAAAGAAGAGGATGATACTAAAGCAAAGTTTGCAGCTGTGACAAGAAGATTGGAGGAGCTGGAACTGAAAAAGGTGCATGAAATGCAAGCTGTTGCTGAAGCACCAGTGCAAGTGAAGCTTTGTCCTAATTGTCAATCCTATGAACACTTGGTGGAGGAATGCCCTACAATTTCAGCTGAAAGGGAAATGTTTGGAGAGCAAGCAAATGTTGTTGGACAATTCAAGCCCAATAACAATGCACCCTATGGAAATACTTACAACTCAAGTTGGAGGAATCATCCAAATTTTTCATGGAAGCCTAGAGCACCTCAATACCAACAGCCAGATCAACCATCTCAACAATCTTCAAGTCTTGAACAAGCCATTTTGAATCTCAGCAAGGTAGTGGGAGATTTTGTTGGAGAACAAAAAACCATCAATACTCAACTTAATCAAAGAATTGACAGAGTAGAGAATACTCTGAACAAAATGATGGATGGAATGCAAAATGATATAACCCAAAGGATAGATAATCTACAATACTCAATATCAAGGCTCACAAATTTGAATACAGTGCAAGAAAAGGGAAGATTTCCTTCTCAACCCCACCAAACCCCCAAGGGTGTCCATGAAGTGGAAAGCCATGAAGGAGAATCATCACAGATGAAAGATGTCAAAGCCTTGATCACTCTAAGGAGTGGTAGGAAAATTGAGCAGCCACCACCTAAGCCACCTGTTGAAGAGGAAGAGACAATGAAAGAGGAGGAAATGGAAGACAGAAGGGGAGAAATCAGTGAAAAGAAAGAGGACAGTGAGTTAACAATGAATGCAAATCCAGAGAAGGAACTTCTGAAGGAAGAAATGCTGAAGAAATCAGCTTCTCCACCTTTTCCTCAAGCATTGCATGGGAAGAAGGGGATTAGAAATGCAGCTAAAATTCTTGAAGTATTGAGACAAGTTAAAGTCAATATCCCACTGTTGGATATGATTAAGCAAGTTCCAACATATGCAAAATTCCTAAAGGACTTGTGTACTATCAAAAGAGGGTTGACTGTAAATAAGAAAGCCTTCTTGACTGCGCAAGTAAGTGCAATCTTACAGTGTAAGTCTCCTTTGAAGTACAAAGATCTGGGAAGTCCTACCATTTCAGTCATGATTGGAGGAAAGGTAGTGGATAAAGCTTTATTAGACTTGGGAGCTAGTGTGAATTTTCTTCCATATACTGTCTACAAGCAATTGGGACTTGGTGAGTTGAAGCCAACAACAATTACTCTATCTCTAGCAGATAGATCAGTAAAAATTCCCAGGGGAGTAATTGAGGATGTCTTAGTTCAAGTTGATAATTTCTACTATCCAGTGGATTTTATTGTTCTTGATACGGATCCTACTGTAAAGTAAGCTAATTTAGTTCCTATCATCTTGGGAAGGCCATTCCTTGCTACCTCAAATGCAATGATCAACTGTAGGAATGGGCTCATGCAACTCACTTTTGGCAATATGACACTTGATTTCAACATTTTTTATATGTCTAAAAAGCAAATCACTCCGGAAGAAGAAGAGGGTCCAGATGAAGTGTGTATTATTGACACTCTGGTAGAGAAGCACTGCAATCAGAATATGCAAGATAAGCTGAATGAAAGTTTTGCGGATTGTGAGGAAGGTTTGTCTGAACCTCCTAATGAGCTTGCTACTTTACAAAGTTGGAGGAGGATAGAAGAGATTCTACCTTTGTTCAATGAAGAAGAGGGAGCAGATGTTGAAACAGAGGTCCCAAAACTCAATTTGAAGCCTCTACCTGCAAAGCTGAAATATACATATCTTGAAGACAATAATCAATGTCCTGTCGTAATATCTTCATTTCTGACCAGTCATCAAGAGAAGTGTTTACTGGAAGTTCTCAAGAGGTGTAAGAAAGCTATAGGATGACAAATATCTAATTTGAAAGGCATTAGTCCTTTAGTCTGCACACATCATATGTATATATGGAGGAGGAAGCTAAGTCAATTCGTCAACTTCAAAGAAGATTGAATCCTCATTTACAAGAGGTTGTGCGAGCTGAGGTGCTGAAGCTACTTCAAGCAGGTATTATCTACCCTATATTTGATAGCTCTTGGGTGAGTCCTACTCAAGTGGTCCCAAAGAAGTCAGGGATTACTGTGGTTTAGAATGAAGAAGGAGAAGAAATCACTACGCGTCTCACTTCATGGTGGAGGGTGTGTATTGATTATAGAAAGTTGAATGCAGTAACCAGGAAAGATCATTTTCCCTTGCCATTTATCGATCAAGTGTTGGAGAGAGTCTCTGGCCATCCGTTCTACTGTTTTTTGGACGGGTATTCAGGGTATTTTCATATTGAGATTGCTGTGGAAGATCAGGAAAAGACTACTTTTACATGTCCATTTGGAACATATGCTTATAGAAGAATGTCTTTTGGTTTATGTAATGCACCTACAACATTCCAAAGGTGTATGTTAAGTATCTTCAGTGATATGGTGGAGCGAATTATGGAGGTTTTCATGGATGGCATCACCGTATATGGAGGTACATTTGAGGAATGCTTAGTCAATTTGGAAGCAGTTCTTCACAGATGCATTGAAAAAGACTTGGTGCTCAATTGGGAGAAATGCCATTTTATGGTTAGTCAAGGAATTGTCCTTGGCCATATCATCTCCGAAAAGGGCATTGAAGTTGATAAAGCAAAGGTGGAGCTCATTTCCAAATTGCCATCCCCAACAACTGTAAAAGGAGTAAGGCAGTTCCTTGGCCATGCAGGTTTCTATAGGAGGTTTATCAAAGATTTTTCAAAGCTTTCAAAACCTCTTTGTGAGCTGTTAGCTAAGGATGCTAAGTTTATATGGGATGAGAGATGTCAAGATAGCTTTGATCAACTGAAGAAATTTTTAACAACAACTCCAATAGTGAGGGCCCCTAACTGGCAACTACCTTTTGAACTAATGTGTGATGCTAGTGACTTTGCTATAGGAGCTGTGCTTGGTGAAAGAGAAGATGGGAAGCCCTATGTGATCTACTATGCAAGCAAAACATTGAACGAAGACCAAAGGAACTACACAATTACAGAGAAAGAATTGTTAGCTGTGGTATTTGCCTTGGACAAATTTCATGCTTATTTGGTAGGGTCTTTCATCATTGTTTTTACTGATCATTCAGCCTTGAAGTGTTTATTGACAAAGCAAGATGCAAAAGCAAGGTTGATAAGATGGATTCTTTTATTACAAGAATTCGATCTCTAAATCAGAGATAAGAAAGGAGTGGAGAATGTGGTAGCTGACCACCTCTCAAGGTTAGCTATAGCACATAATTCTCATTCCTTGCCTATTAATGATGATTTTCCTGAGGAATCACTTATGTTTCTGATAAAAACTCCTTGGTATGCTCACATTGCTAATTATTTAGTTACTGGTGAAATTCCAAGTGAGTGGAATGCACAGGACATGAAGCACTTCTTTGCAAAAATTCATGCTTATTATTGGGAAGAGCATTTCCTTTTTAAATATTGTGCGGATCAGATCATAAGGAAATGTGTGCCTGAGGAAGAGCAATAGGGAATTCTAAACCATTGTCATGAGAATGCATGTGGAGGCCACTTTGCCTCTTAGAAAACAGCTATGAAGGTGTTGCAATCAGGGTTTACTTGGCCATCTCTGTTCAAAGATGCCCACATCATGTGTAGAAGTTGTGATAGATGCCAAAGGCTTGGAAAGCTGATAAAAAGAAATCAAATGCCTATGAACCCTATACTAATAGTTGAACTATTTGATGTATGGGGCATTGACTTCATGGGACCTTTTCCAATGTCTTTTGGTAATTCTTACATCTTGGTGGGAGTGGATTATGTTTCTAAATGGGTTGAGGCAGTCCCCTGTAAACAAAATGATCATAGAGTGGTTCTCAAGTTTCTGAAAGAGAAATTTTTGCAAGATTCGGGTGCCCAAAGCTATAATCAGTGATGGAGGTTCTCATTTTTGCAACAAGCCTTTTGAAAGTTTGTTAGCCAAGTATGGAGTGAAGCATAAGGTAGCTACACCTTATCATCCACAGACTTCCGGGCAAGTTGAGCTAGCAAACAGGGAGATAAAGAACATACTGATGAAAGTGGTGAGTACAAGAAGAAAGATTGGTCTGTTAAGCTTCATGACTCATTATGGGCATATAGAACAGCTTATAAGACTATTCTTGGATGTCCCCCTATCGTCTTGTTATGGAAAAGCATGTCATCTCCCTGTGGAAGTTGAATACAAAGCTTGGTGGGGATTAAAAAGTTGAATATGGATTGATCAGAGCAGGAGCAAAGAGGAGCCTAGACCTTAATGAGATGGAGGAATTAAGAAATGATGCTTACATCAATCCAAAGTTGCAAAACAGAGGATGAAGAGGTGGCATGATCAACTAATTTCCAACAAGGAATTCAGAAAGGCCAAAGATTTTACTCTATGACACAAGACTCCATATCTTTCCTGGAAAGCTCAAGTCAAGGTGGATAGGTCCATTCATTATCCATCAAGTACTTAACCATGGGGTAGTGGAATTATTGAATTCCAATGGCAAGGACACTTTTAAAGTTAATGGATATCGTCTCAAGCCATTCATGGAGCCGTTCAAACCAGACAAGGAGGAGATCAACCTCCTTGAGCCTCAAAAAGCCTAAGCAAATAAGGGTTTGATGGACTTGGTTTCACCAAAGTCCAAAATTTTTGTAAATTTTGTAAATTTTAAAGTTTTATTTCTACTTTTGATCTTAGTTTTTGATCCTAAATTGTGTGTTTTTATGTAATTTCATCTTTTTGAATGATCCCAGGTGGGAGAAATTGCAAAGGAAGAAATCGGAGCGAAAACAGAGCAAAAACAGAGCACAAACAGGGAAGAAGAAAAGCTCTGCGAGTTTTCGCAGCCAAAGAGGATTTCTCTGCGAAAACGGCCAATTGTTGCGCAATCAGTTCGCAACACTTTTGAGTCCTCTGCGAAAGTTTTCGCAGCTGTGAATCCAAGAATGGCACACGAGTGCCACTTCGCAGCACAGGAGCCCCAATTTCGCAGCTGTGAAGTGGGCTGCGAACCTCTAAGGCACAAAAAACCCCAATTCCGCAGCGATATCTCCATTTCGAAGGGTGTTTCGTAACTGCGAAACCGATTTTTGGCACACAAGCGCCATTCCGCAACACAGTGACTCCAATTTCACAGCTGCGACGTGAGCTGCGAAAGTGATTTTCTCCTGCGAAACGCCCAATTTTGCTGCGAAAGCGGTTTTCTTCTGCGAAACCCAAAATGACCTTTCATATTCTGTTATTCTTTATAAATACCGGTCATTTGAGCTGCGAAAGCATTTCAGAAAAGGGGAAAAGTCGCAGCAGCTGTCCGTTCATCTCCTCTCCATAGCCCGACGCCGCTAGCACCTCCGGTCGTCCATTCCAATCATCACCGCGCCCAAACCTCATCAGTTCGTAATGGCACGAACCAGAGGTGCTAAGTCTTCCTCTCCGTCCAGCCGAAAGCCAGCGCCGCGCGAGGCGCCTATGCAAGCTTCAACCTCTGAGCCTCCACGGCCAGAAGTTGCTTCGCCTCCTTGAAGCCCGCCAAAGAAGCGCCAGCCAAGCCGTAGTTCAGACGCCTCCGGCGAGACGCTACCTTACCAGGTCAGGGGGCCGTCCCCTGCAAAACGAGCTAGAGTGGAAAGCTCGAAACCCATCGACTTGACAGGGCAGTCCCCTGTTCCATCTCCAGAGCCATCTCCGGTGCCATCTCGGCACCGCCGGCGAAGCCTCAAGCAANTTGAGCCTCAAAAAGCCTAAGCAAATAAGGGTTTGATGGACTTGGTTTCACCAAAGTCCAAAATTTTTGTAAATTTTGTAAATTTTAAAGTTTTATTTCTACTTTTGATCTTAGTTTTTGATCTTAAATTGCGTGTTTTTATGTAATTTCATCTTTTTGAATGATCCCAGGTGGGAGAAATTGCAAAGGAAGAAATTGGGAAGAAATCGGAGCGAAAACAGAGCAAAAACAGAGCACAAACAGGGGAGAAGAAAAGCTCTGCGAGATTTCGCAGCCAAAGAGGATTTCTCTGCGAAAACGGCCAATTGTTGTGAAATCAGTTCGCAACACTTTTGAGTCCTCTGCCAAAGTTTTCGCAGCTGCGAATCCAAGAATGGCACACGAGTGCCACTCCGCAGCACAGGAGCCCCAATTTCGCAGCTGCGAAGTGGGCTACGAACCTCTAAGGCACAAAAAACCCCAATTCCGCAGCGATATCTCCATTTCGAAGGGTGTTTCACAACTTCGAAACCGATTTTTGGCACATGAGCGCCATTCCGCAGTACAGTGACTCCAATTTCGCAGCTGCGAAGTGAGCTGCGAAAGCGATTTTCTCCTGCGAAGCGCCCAATTTTGCTGCGAAAGCAGCTTTCTTCTGCGAAACCCAAGATGACCTTTCATATTCTGTTATTCTTTATAAATACCGTTCATTTGAGCTGCGAAAGCATTTCAGAAAAGGGGAAAAGTCGCAGCAGCTGTCCGTTCATCTCCTCTCCATAGCCCGACGCCACTAGCACCTCCGGTCGTCCCTTCCAATCATCACTGAAGCCCAAACCTCGTTAGTTCGTAATGGCACGAACCAGAGGCGCTAAGTCTTCCTCTCCGTCTAGCTGAAAGCCAGCGCTGCGCGAGGCGCTGGTGCAAGCTTCAACCTCTGAGCCTCCATGGTCGGAAGTTGTTTCGCCTCCTGTGAAGCCCACGCCAAAGAAGCGCCAGGCCAAGCCGACACTGCAAACGCCTCCGGCGAGGCGCTACCTTACCAGGTCAGGGGGCCGTCCCCTGCAAAAGCGAGCTAGAGTGGAAAGCTCGAAACCCATCGACTTGACAGGGCAGTCCCCTGTTCCATCTCCAGAGCCATCTCCGGTGCCATCTCTGGCACCGCCGGCGAAGCCTCAAGCAAGCCAGCCGCCACCTTCTGAGCCCCAAATTCCGTTTGGGCCAGCTCCTGAAGCGATAATCAGGCGTCCAATGCTCACTCAGCCACCAATTGAAGGCAATTTGGACTGCCGAGCTAGGCCATTCCATTCTGAGCTGTGTTTTGACACAGCCGCCTTCCAGTTGCGCCCAGAGCTTGAAGGATCATTCCAATTGCTGTGCAGACATCACATGGAGCAGCTTCTGACCCTGCGAGACTTCTTCTATCCAAGAGTGGCCATGGATTTTTATCAATCCATGACTACTCAGCAGGTCAGAGATCCCACCTTAATTCATTTTACCATTGATGGTAGACATGGCATCCTGGGAGCTCGTCATATAGCTGAGGCCCTGCATATCCCATATAAGCCCAGCCATTTTGATGATTTTCGAGCATGGGCTAGCCCTTCTCAGCTGGAGATGGTGCATATCCTGTCCAGGGGAGCTTCCAGAAATCCTCATCTGTTGAGGGGGGAACTTCCTCCAAGGATGTTCCTCATTGATGCACTTTTGCGTCATAATATTTATCCCCTCCAGCATTGGACCCAGAGAAGAGGAGTTCTGTTGGAGGCCTTATTCAGGATTTCTGAGGGGTACTTTTTTTGCCCTCATCACTTAATCATGGCAGCCCTTCTCTACTTTGAAGAGAAGGTGCATAAGAAGAAGTTGCCAAGAGCTGATGCCATTCCACTTCTCTTCCCGAGGCTGCTATGTCAAATTCTTGAACATCTGGGGTACCCATCAGAGCCTCAGCTGGAGCACAAGAGGATATGTAGAGAGGTTTTTACTTTCAAAAAATGGAGCAACATGACAGCTTATAGGATGGAGCAGCCAGAGCTTCCACAGCCAGCTCAGACTCCAGCTAGGAGAGCTTCTCCACGTCTTATACCTGAGGGTATACCTATTGCCTCTCCAGTTCCTCCAGTTGCTCCATCTTCAGCACAGCCTTCCACATCAGCCGAGCCAAGGATGGCCATCCCGATTTCTGAGTACAGGGATTTATGCCAGGCATTGCAGACCTTGACAGCCTCTCAGAGCAGCCTTGCTCAGGAGATGGCAGCCTTCAGAGCTCGCCAGGAGTAGATGATGACCACTCAGGCTCAACATACTATTATCTTGAGGCAGCTTCAGCATCATCTTGGTCTCCTGCACTGATGAGCATTCACTCCTACATGCAGGACCACATCTCAGCCACGAGCCTCAGGCCCTCATGAGTCAGCTACCCAAGAGGCAGAGCCATCTGCCTAGGCCATCAGCACCAGCACCACCCTCCTATCTGAACATATATATATATATCTATTATATATTTCCTTCATGTATTTTGTTTTAGTTAGTCATATATGAAATCCCCCACATTTTGATATCTTATATGGGATTGCTTGGATCACTTGTATTACTTCTTTTCCAACTGTACTCAAATGATTAAAGTAATACAAAGTCTAGTTTTTTGTTAACTCTTAGCATTAATTTATTCATATTTCCTTTGCTCACACCTTTTATTCTTTTTGAAACATGTGGTTTCTCCAATCAGTATTCGAAATTGATATCACTCAGGAGGTACCACTTCCTCCCTTTAATTTCAATCACCCATATCACATTGAGGACAATGCTCAGCTCCGTTGGGGGGGGGAGAGAGAGAGAGATATGAGGAAGGAAGTTTGCTAAGTTGAAGGAAGTATGCTAAGTTATTTTGATATTTTAGCCTTGTCTAGTAAAGTAGTTGTAGTTTTTTGCTTGTTACTTTAATCTCCATGGTTTATGAGGAAAAAATTTCAAATTAAAAGAGGAGAAACTGAACTTTTGCTTTTCATCTAACTTAGAGTTTGGATTATGCTTGCTAAAGTGGTTCAATTGTTGAAACTTCTATTGAATTCAAGTTTAGTCCTTCCACTTTAAGCTATCCACACACTGTGCACAATAGATTCCGAGTATAAGATGAAAAACTATTTCCCTCTTGACTTAGAAAATTTTGGGACTTGGTACCTTTGACCTCATTTTAATGATATTGAGACACCCTATGAAAGGCCAATGAGCCTTTGAAAAAGAAAGAAAGCAAAATGTTTGCTTGCCTTGAAACCCGAGCAAAGTCTGAGGGGTATATGGTGAAAACCTTTAAAACCTGGTGCCCTAAGCCTTAATTGGTTGGGAGTCACCGGCCTCAATGCTCATTACAAGGGTGGATAGGTGGAGTTAGCATATGGTAGGCAAAAAGGGTATATGAAAAAGTCCGGGGTAAAATCCGAGAAGTTAGTGGTTGAAAGATCCTTAAAGCTTGATGCCCTAAACCTTAATTGGTTGGGAGTCATCGATGGACCCCCGTTACATGGACAAAACAGAAAAGAATGCCCCTTAAGCCTGGTCCTTCTAAAAAAAAAAAAAAAAAAAAAAAAAGGTGTGTTCTCTGCCTATTGAATTTGGTCAGTTTGCTAAGTGTTGAAAAGAGATAGGTTGGGGGGAGAGATTAGTTTAGCATGCTATATTCGGAAACTATCATCTTACACTTAGATTTTTGTGGAAGAATAAAGTTTGGTTCTTTGGAAGTGAAAATGATTTTAAAACTTCAATTTGCATAATGCATTCCCTTGATCAATGGTATTTAGCAAAGTTTTTGATAACTCTTGTTGAAATTTGAGATTATATTTCTTTAATGTTCGATGTTCGAGTTTGTCAGTCATGCCACTTAAATATTTTTTGGAAGTGATTAGCATGATGTTGTAAATTATGGTACTTTTATTTTATTTTTCTCTCCTTCATTGCTAAGGGACTAGCAATATGTCAGTTGGGGGAGTGATTACTACTCAAAAAGTGCTATTTGATAGCTTGTAATTAATCCTTTTAAACACTTTTGAGTAGTAGTTATTGCCTTTTAACCCAATTAACATGTTAAGGCCCCTTTCAATCAATTCTAATAAAATTGCCTTAAGTTTTGGTGTTTTGATAGCTTTTTGATCACCAAAGCAATATGAGATTGAGGAGAGTTATTTGGAATCCTTGTCAAAGCAATGGGAAGCTCGGAAGCATGAAGAACCAAAGCTTTGAAGCCCTTTTTCCATAAGCAAAGTTGAAATGCAAGGAGGGGAAGCAAAGAGAATCCAGTCATGAGGCATTCTTGATGACAGTCATTTCAGCCACTTTTGGACAACTTCTCGAAGTCCAAATTATGCATGCTATATTTCATTTGAAATCTTAGGAAGTCAACAATCCAATGCTTCAAACCGTGTTCGATTTGGAGCTGAAATGAGGAAGTTACAGCCTTTGGAAGATAACTGCTCCAAGCTGAAGGAAGGATTCAGAAAAGTGCTGCGAAATCACCCTTTTGTTACGAAATGATTTCGCAGCATTTTTGCACAGTGCTATGGATTTCCCCCGAAGTTTCACGACACGATGGAAGCTAAACACCATAAGATGAAAGCCAACTTCGCAGCGCTGCGGAACCAGCCTTTTGCTGCGAAGTGATTTCGCAGCCCTTCTTGTTTGTCTGCGAAATTTCGCAGACCTCTTTTTCACCTGCGAAATGGTCCTTAGTGCTTCCCGATATTTGTAACCGACACTTGGAGATATTTTTCATTAGATTTTTGTTGCCTAAATCCCCAAATTCTCCTTGTAAGCCACCAATTATAGGATTCCTTAGCTTTTAAGTTAGGAAAATGGCAAAATATCCATGTAATAGCTGTTAATGTAATTTTGGTATAAAAATAGCCCGAGGAGCTTGTTCTGAGGGTGTTGAACCTTTTGTAAGTTTGAAAGAAAGTAATATACAGAGCTTGAGCTCTATTCTACCTTACCTTCTCACTTTGATTGTATTTTTCATTTACTAAGTTATGCACTCTCTGAGGAGCTTTCCCCAGAGAATGAGTAACTAAACCTTTTAATTCCTTGGAGTTAAGGTTTCCGGGAAAGGTTCCAAGTGCAAGAATCAGAAGCTTTGTGGTTTCAGTTATGAATGAAGAGAAAGTGGATCCCATGAATGGTTTCTACGTTTTTAGTTAACTTAAAATGCCTTGGAGTCACCTGGGCCAACACTTGGTAAGGCAAGTGATCTCTAACCATGAAGATGCACTAGTTTACCCCTTGCGAGCCTCTGGTAGGTGACTTGAAGGTAGGATTTTTTAGAATTGCCAACACTTGGTAAGCTTTTGGACTCTAAGGAGACATCCATTAGTTATCTCTTGCGAGCTTGTGAAAGGAAGTCCAAGGTTAAAGATCACCTTGAATGGTAAAGGCTAAGTGAGAGGCTCGAACCATTGCAAGTTGCATCAGTGAGAGAATTAAAGCTGAAATCCAATTGAGGGATGCATTTGTGCAGCACTTGATAGAGAATTGACTTTATGTTAATTCTCTAATGTGAGGAATTGAACCAACTGACCGGAGCTATGCTATTGCATGAGGAACCTCCCCTGTAAACCTGAATCTCCAAGGCATGCTTTTCTTCTTAAGTAATTTTCATCACTTGCTGTGTCATTAGTCTAAGTCTAAATCTTTTTCAACCAAAGTTATTGTTTTATTTCTTGAACTAACCTTGAAAAGAAACAACACCAATTCACTTTGAATTGGTATCATTTTCAGCTTGGAAACCCTTCCCAGTGAACGATCCTAGAGCCACTATGCTATAGTAGCTTTTTCTTTGCTACCCTAGTTCATGGTGTTATAGGTTATAAATTTTGTTGATTACTCCCACCATCAAGGAGCACCAGCTGGACACGAATCAGCTGAGACACCAATTAGGCATGAATCAAACACCATCATGTATAATGCCCCCTACAGAGCAGCTAGTGATCAGACCGCATATTGTTCCACTTCTACCAACTTTCCATGGGATGGAAAGTAAGAATTCCTATGCACATATAAAGGAATTTGAAGATGTTTGTAATACATTCCAAGAAGGAGGAGCTTCAATCGACTTGATGAGGCTAAAGTTATTTCCTTTTACTTTAAAGGATAAGGCCAAGATTTGGCTTAATTCTTTAAGGCCAAGGAGTATCCATACTTGGACCGATTTACAAGCTGAATACCTCAAGAAATTTTTCCCTGCTGATAGAACAAATGGCTTGAAAAGGCAAATTTCAAACTTCTCACCTAAAGAGAATGAGAAATTCTATTAGTGTTGGGAAAGATACATGGAAGCCATCAATGCTTGTCCTCACCATGGTTTTTATACATGGCTTTTGGTGAGTTACTTTTATGATGGGATGTCTTCCTCAATGAAGCAACTCCTCAAAACAATGTGTGGAGGAGATTTCATGAGTAAGAATATGGAGGAAGCCATGGATTTCTTGAGTTATGTGGCTGAAGTATCAAGGGGATGGGATGAACAGAACAAAGGAGAAGTGGGGAATATGAAGTCTCAACCGAGTGCCTTTAATGCTAAGGCTGGGATGTACACCTTGAATGAAGATGTTGATATGAAAGCCAAGTTTGCGGCTATGACAAGAAGATTGGAGGAGCTAGAACTGAAAAGATGCATGAAGTACAAATTGTTGCTGAAACACCAGTGCAAGTCAAGCCATGCCATGACAAAAACCCTAGGAGCTAAGTCCTCGTCTCCTTCAAGTCCCCTTAGAGCCCCAAGAGAGACCCTTGTGCAAGGCTCCATACTTGAGCCTCCACAACCACTGGTCGTCCCACCTCCAGTTGAGGTCGCACCCTTGAGTTCTCCTACGAGGCGATATGAGACAAGGAGGCCGCCCACCTCACTTGGGGCAAGCTCTTCTCGTGCTAAAAAGTCAGGTAGTTGTCCCTCTAAGAAGAAAACAAGGGTATCAGCACCACTTGAGCCATCAGAGCCGTCATTAGAGCCGTCATCAAAGCCTCAGCCGCCTCAGCCACCTGCTATAGAGTCTTATATTCCCTCCGAGATGACTCCTAAGGTGGTTATTAGGCGTCCCATGGTCACTCAACCACCCATTGAGGGTAACTTGGATTGCAGGACTAGGCCATTCCACTCTGAGCTTTGCTTTGACAGAGCTACTTTCAGGCTTTAGCCAAAGCTCAGAGATTCCTTCCATCTGTTGTAGAGATACCATATGGAGCATCTGATGACTCCCAGGGATTTCTTCTATCCCCGTGTAGCATTGGACTTTTATCAATCCATGACAACACACCACGTCCGGGATCCTACTGTCATCCACTTCACCATAGACGGACGCCATGGTATTTTGGGAGCCAGACACATAGCAGAGGCCTTACGCATTCCCTGCGAGCTAGCACATCCAGAGGATTATCGAGTTTGGACTCATCCTTCCCAGAGTGACATAGTCCATATACTGTCCAGAAGGGCATCCACACGCTCCTATATGTTGAGGAAGGAGCTCTCTCCCAGCATATTCTTTATAGATGCACTCCTGCGCCATAACATCTATCCACTTCAGCATATGGTGTAGAGAAGAGGAGCTTTTCTAGAGGCACTGTTTAGGATATCTGAGGGATTTTTCTTTGGCCCTCATCATCTCATTATGGCCGCTCTTCTGTACTTTGAAGATAAGGTCCATAGGAAGAAGCTGCTCAGAGCGGATGCTATTCCACTTCTCTTCCCTAGATTGCTATGTTAGATTTTGGAGCACTTGGGATATCCATTTGAGCCTCAGCTTGAGCGCAGACTCATTTTCCGAGTGATATTCACTCTCGACAAATGGACGAGTATGAAAGCCTACGATGCAGAGCTAGGAGCCCTAGCTGGACCAGAGCATCCAGAGATTCCATATCCAGAGTAGCCAGAAGGGCCACAGACGGTTGAGATACCAGCTGACATGAGAGCACTTGCCCCTGTAGTGCCCTCTACAGAGCCTATACCTGAGGTTGCACCTTCTGCTCCTCCTGCTACACCAGGGACTCCGCCTGTTATACCATCTACATCAGAGCCTTCTCCTCTACCCGAGTCTTGGATTACCATATCCATTTTCGAGTTCAGAGGCCTATGTCACACTTTGCATGCATTAACCACTTCTCAGAGCATCCTCACTCAGCAGATGACAGCTCTTTGTGCCCATCAGGAGCAGATTATAGCCACCCAGGCCCAGCATACTGCCATCCTTAGGCAGATACAACATCATCTGGGTATTCTATCGACTCCTGAGCACGCTATTCCTATCCCATCAGAGCCCACAAATCCATCATAGGCCCCTCCTCTCGTAGAACAAACTATGCACCCTGAGGAGCCGACTACAGGAGAGATTTAGGCATCCATCCCGAGCATTTCGACCTCTACAGTCGAGCCATCATCTTCACATGATCCTCCCACCACTATCTGATCATTTGCATAGTTTCCTTTATGTATTTTCCTTACTATAGTAGTATTTTCCTTACTATAGTAGAACTTGTAATCCCATGCTTTTGATGTTTTATATATTGGGATTAGTTGTATTACTTGTTTTACTTTATAGTGTACTTTCATGAAGTAATACAAATCTATCATTTTTTTAGTACCCTTAGCATTATTTTATTTTAATTCCTCTACTCATGTCCTTTATTGTTTTTGAAACATGTTGTTTCTCCTATTCTACTCGAACTTCATATCACTCAAGAGGCACCACTTCCTCCCTGTTTTTCAATCGCTCATGCCACATTGAGGACAATGTTCAGCTTGGTTGGGGGGAGAGTTGACGAAGGAAGTTTTAATTATTAACGCTAAGTTATTTTGGTAATTTAGTTGAATTTTTTTTAATTTTAAAATATTTAAAGTTTTTGTTCTACTCTCCATGGTTATTAAGGAAAAATTCTCAAAATAAAATGAGAGAAATTGAATTTTTGTTTTTAACTGGACTTAGAGTTTGTATTATGCTTACTAAAGTTGATGAATTGTTGAAACTTCTATTGAATTCAGCCTTATGTCTTCCACTTTAAGCTATTCACACACTGTGCACAATAGGTTCCGATTATAAGATGAAAAACTATTTCCTCTTGACTTAGGAAAATTTAGACTTGGTACCTTTGACCTCATTTTAATAGTGTTGGGACACCTTATAAAATGCCAATGAGCCTTTGGAAAAAAAAAAAAAGAAAAAAAAAAGAAAAATGTTTACTTGCCTTGAAACCCGAGCAAGGTTTGAGGGGTATATGGTGAAAATCTTTAAAACCTGGTGCCCTTAGCCTTCATTGGTTGGGAGTCACCGACCTCAATGCTTGTTACAAGGGTGAAAAGGTGGAGTTTAACATACTGTAGGTGCTTGGGTATTAAAATTCATTCTCAAAAGTCCGGGGTAAAATCCGAGGAGTTAGTGATTGAAAGATCCTTAAAGCTTGATGCCCTAAACCTTAATTGGTTGGGAGTCATCGATGGACCCCCATTACATGGATAATTTAGAAAAGAATACTTTTAAGCCTTGTACTCCTACAAGAAAAAAAAAAGTGTGAAATAAAAGGGGTGCGTTCTTAGCCTATTAAATTTTGTCAGTTTGCTAAGTGTTGAAAAAAGAGCTAGGTTGGGGGGAGAGATTAGTTCAGCATACTATATTCAGAAGCTATCAAGTAACACTTAGATTTTTGTGGAAGAGTAAGGTTTGGTCCTTTGGAAGTGGAAATGATTTTAAAGCTTCAATTTGCATAATGTCTTCTCTTTATGAATTGTGATTAGGTAAAGTATTTGATAACTCTTGTTGAAATTTGAGTTTTATATCTTTAATGTTCCATGTGAGAGTTTGATCATCATGCCACTTAAAATTTTTTGAAGTGATCATCATGATTTTGTAAAGTATATTACTGTTTAATTTACTTTTTCTCTCCTTTATTGCTAAGGGACTAGCAATATGTCAGTTGGGGGGAGTGATTACTACTCAAAAAGTGTTATTTTATAGCTTGTAGTTAACTCTTTTAAACACTTTTGAGTAGTAGTTATTACCTTTTAACTCAATTGGCATGTTAAGGACCTTTGCAATCGTTTATAACCAAATTGCGTTAAGTTTTGGTGCTTTTGATAGTAATTTGATCACCAAAGCAATCCAAGATTGAGGAGAGTTCTATGGAATCCATGGCAAAGCAATTGGAAGCTCATTAATATGAAGAACGTAAGCTTTAAAGCTTTATAGTCCTTTGCCATAATCAAATCATAAATGCAAGGAGGGAAAGCAAAGAGAGAAATCTAACATGAAGAATTCAAGAGGACAGCAATTGTTGGACACTTTTGGAGCACTTCCTAGAGACCATTTCATGTATACTATATGTCGTTTCAAAGCTCAGGAAGTTAGAAATCCAACGCTTTAAACAGTACATGAATTGGAGTTGAATTGAAGAAGTTATAGCCATTGGAATCCAATCACACCAAGTTGAAGGCCAATTTTGCAGGTTGCGAAATCAGCCTTTGGCTGCGAAATCACAAGAGGATGGCTGCGAAATCAGCCTTTGGCTTCGAAATGGAGACCTTCAGCTTGCGAAATTTTGCAGCCATCTTGCATGCCTGCGAAATCCTCCTGAGTGCTTCCAGATATTTGCAATCGACACTTTTATATTTTTTTTCTTCAGATATTTGTTGTTTAAATCCCCATTTTCTCCTTGTAATCCACCAATCATAGGATTCCTTAGTTAATAAGTAACAAAAAAGGGTGAATAACCTCATATATATAATTTTTGTAATTTTCATAACACATCTCTCGGGAGCTTGTTCTCAGAGACAAGTTTTTGTATAGTTTTGAAGGAAGTAAAATACAGAGCTTTGCTCTACCTTACCTACTCAATTTGATTGTATTTTTCTTACTAGCCAAACAAGCTCCGAGGATGTTTCCTCAAAGAATGAGTGGCTAGACTTTTTGTCTCTTGGAGCTAAGGTAGCTGGGTAAGGTGCTGAGTGCAAGAATTGGTAGTTTTGTTGTTTTAGCTATTAATGAAGAGAAAGTGTGACCCGTTAATGGTTTCTATGTTTTTAGTTAACTTAAAATGCCTTTAAATCACCTGGGTGATTACTACTAAAAAAGTGCTATTTGATAGCTTGTAATTAATCCTTTTCAACACTTTTGAGTAGTAGTTATTGCCTTTTAACCCAATTAACATGTTAAGGACCCTTGCAATCAATTCTAATCAAATTGTGATAAGTTTTGGTGTTTTGATAGCTTTTTTATCACCAAAGCAATATGAGATTGAGGTGAGTTATTTGGAATCCTTGGCAAAGAAATGGAAAGAGCAGAAGCATGAAGAACCAAAGCTTTGAAGCCCTTTGCCATAAGCAAAGCTGGAATACAAGGAAGGGAAGCAAAGAGAAATCTGTCATGAAGCATTCTTGATGACAGTCATGTCAGCCACTTTTGGAGCACTTCCTGAAGTCCAATTTATGCATGATATATGTCATTTTAAATCTTAGGAAGTCAACAATCCAATGCTTCGAACGGTACGCAATTCAGAGTTGAAATGAAGGAGTTACAGCCATTGTAAGTTGATCACTCCAAGCTGAAGGAAGAATTTTGCACAGCGTTACGAAATCACCCTTTTGTTGCGAAATGATTTCGCAGCCTTTTTGCACAGTGCTGTGGAATTCCCCTGAAGTTTCACGACAAGTTGGAAGCCGATCACTGCAAGCTGAAAGACCACTTCGCAGCGGTGCGAAATCAGCCGTATCCTGCGAAGTAATTTCGCAGCCCTTTTTATGCGTCTGCGAAATCCCACAGACCACGTTTTCACCTGCGAAATGGTCCTTAGTGCTTCCCGATATTTGTAACCGACACTGTGAGATATTTTTCTTTAGATTTTTGTTGTTTAAATCCCCAAACTCTCCTTGTAAGCCACCAATTATAGGATTCCTTAGCTTTTAAGTTAGGAAAAAGGCTAAATATCCATGTAATAGCTATTAATGTAATTTTCATATAAATAGAGCCCGGGGAGCCTGTTCTCAGGGTGACGAACCTTTTGTAAAAGTTGGAAAGAAAGTAAAATACAGAGCTTGAGCTCTACCTTACCTTCTCACTTTGATTGTATTTTTTCATTTACTAAGTTATGCACTCTCTGAGGAGGTTTCCCCAGAAAATGAGTAACTAAACCTTTAGTTCCTTGGAGTTAAGGTTGCCGGGAAAGGTTCCAAGTGCAAGGATTTGTAGCTTTGTGGTTTTAGCTATGAATGAAGAGAAAGTGTGTCCCGTTAATGGTTTCTATATTTTTAGTTAACTTAAAACACCTTGGAGTCACCTAGGCCAACACTTGGTAAGGCAAGTGATCTCTATTCATGGAGATGCACTAGTTTACCCCTTGCGAGCCTCTGGGAGGTGACTTAAAGGTAGGATTTTCTAGAATTGCCAATACTTGGTAAGCTTTTGGACTCTAAAGAGACATCCATTAGTTATCTCTTGCGAGCTTGAGAAAGGAAGTCTAAGGTTCAAGATCACCTTGAATGGTAAAGGCTAAGTGAGAGGCTCGAACCATTGCAAGTTGCATCAGTGAGAGAGAATTAGAGCTGAAATCCAATTGAGGGGTGCATTTGTACAACACCGGTTAGAGAATTGACTTTATGTTAATTCTCTAATGCGAGGAAATGAACCAACTGACCGGAGCTAAGTTTTTTGCATGAGGAACCTCCCCTGTGAACCTAAATCTCCAAGGAATGTTTTTCTTCATAAGTAATTTCCATTACTTGCTGTGCCGTTAGTCTAAATCTAAACCTTTTTCAACCAAAGTTTGTGTTTTATTTCCTAAGCTAACCTTGAAATGAAACAGCACCAATTCACTTTGAATTGGTATCATTTTCAGTTTGAAAACCCTTCCCAGTGAACGATCCTAGAGCCACTATGCTATAGTAGCTTTTTCTTTGCTACCCTAGTTCATGATGTAATAGGTTATAAATTTTGTTGATTACTCCCTCCATCAAGGAGCACCAGCTAGACATGAATCAGCTGATACACCAATTGGGCATGAATCACTGGGTCAACACTTGGTAAGGCAAGTGATCTCTGTTCATTAAGATGCACTAGTTTACCTCTTGCGAGACTTTGGGAGGTGACTTGAAGGTAGGATTTTCTAGAATTTCCAACACTTGGTAAGCTTTTGGACTCTAAGGAGACATCCATTAGTTATCTCTTGCGAGCTTGAGAAGGGAAATCCAAGGTTAAGGATCACCTTGAATGGAAAATGCTAGGTGAGAGGGCACGAGCCATTGCAAGGTGAATCAGTGAGAGGGAGTTAGTGTTGAAATCCATAAAGGTGAAACATCTGTACCATATCGGTTAGAGAATTAACTATATGTTAACTCTCTAATGCGAGAAAAAGATTCAAGTGATCGGAACTCTGTTTTTGCATGAGGAGCCTAACTCCAGTGAACCTAAAACTCCAAGTAATTCCCATTACTTTCTTTTTAGTTAGCTTAAAATCAATCCTTTTTCAACCAAAGTTTATGTTTTCTTTTAAAGCTAACCTTGAAATGAAAAAACATCAATTCAACTTTGAATTATTATCAGTTGTAAGTTGAAAACCCTTCCCAGTGAACGATCCTAGAGCCATTATGCTATATTAGCTAAGGCTATCCTAGCACATGGTGTAATAGGTTATAAATTTTGTTGATTACTCCCGTCCGAGGACTGAAATCAAGGTACACCAGCTGGGCACGAATCAAATGACTTTGGCTCATAGCTTAGGCCTCTAGATACTATGAACAACTCAGGGCTATTATTTACCTGAAAGAATTTGGGCTGTGAGCTTAAGGCTCTAAATGCTTTGAATAGCTTAAGGTTATTGTTGACATGAACAATTCTGAGTTGTGAGCTCAGGAATCTTGATGGTATGAATAATTCAGGGTTGGGGATGAAATGAACGACTTCAGGACATGAGCTCATGCCTCTAAATACTATGAAGAGATTAGGGTTGTGGTTAACATGAACATATCCAAGTCGTGAGCTAAGAGCCCTAGATCCAATGAACAACTGATTACTACTCAAAAAATGCTATTTGATAGCTTGTAATTAATCCTTTTAAACACTTTTGAGTAGTAGTTAGTGCCTTTTAACCCAATTAGCATGTTAAGGCCCCTTTCAATCAATTCTAATCAAATTGTGTAAGTTTTGGTGTTTTTGTTAGTATTTTGATCACCAAAGCATTATGAGAGTGAGGAGAATTATTTGGAATCCTTGTCAAAGCAATGGGAAGCTCAGAGGTATGAAGAATCAAAGCTTTGAAGTACTTTTGCCATAAACAAGTCTGGAATGCAAGGGAAAGCAAAGAGAATCCAGCCATGAAGCATTCTTGATGACAGTCACTGCAGCCACTTTTGGAGTACTTCCTGATGTCCAATTTATGCATACAATATGTCATTTGAAAGCTTAGGAAGTCAACAATCCAATGCTTCAAACCGTGTGCAATTTGGAGCTGAAAAGAGGAAGTTATAGCCTTTAGAAGATGACTGCTCCAAGTTGAATGAAGGATTCAGAAAAGTGCTGCGGAATCAGCCTTTTGTTGCGAAGTGATTTCGCAACACTTTTGCACAGTGCTATGGATTTCCCCTGAAGCTTCATGCCGCGATGGAAGCCAAACACCACAAGATGGAAGTCAACTCCACAGAGGTGTTGAATCAGCCTTTTGCTGCAAAGAAATTTCGCAGCCCTTCTTATGCACCTGCGAAATTTCGCAGACCTCATTTTTCACCTGCGAAATGTCCTTAGTGCTTCCCGATATTTGTAACCGACACCTGGAGATATTTTTCATTAGATTTTTGTTGCCTAAATCCCCAAATTCTCCTTGTAAGCCACCAATTATAGGATTCCTTAGCTTTTAAGTTAGGAATTTGGCAAAATATCCATGTAATAGCCATCAATGTAATTTTGGTATAAATATAGCCCGAGGAGCTTGTTCTGAGGGTGTTGAACCTTTTGTAAGTTTGAAAGAAAGTAATATACAGAGCTTGAGCTCTTTTCTACCTTACCTTCTCACTTTGATTGTATTTTTTACTTACTAAGTTATGCACTCTCTGAGGAGTTTTCCCCAGAGAATGAGTAACTAAACCTTTTAGTTCCTTGGAGTTAAGGTTGCCGGGAAAGGTTCCAAGTGCAAGAATCAGAAGCTTTGTGGTTTCAGCTATGAATAAATAGAAAGTGTGTCCCATGAATGGTTTCTACGTTTTTAGTTAACTTAAAACGCCTTGGAGTCACCTGGGCCAACACTTGGTAAGGCAAGTGATCTCTAACCATGGAGATGCACTAGTTTACCCCTTGCGAGCCTCTGGTAGGTGACTTAAAGGTAGGATTTTCTAGAATTGCCAACACTTGGTAAGCTTTTGGACTCTAAGGAGACATCCATTAGTTATCTCTTGCGAGCTTGTGAAAGGAAGTCCAAGGTTAAAGATCTCCTTGAATGGTAAAGGCTAGTGAGAGGCTCAAAACATTGCAAGTTGCATCAGTGAGAGAATTAAAGCTGAAATCCAATTGAGGGATGCATTTGTGCAACACCTGTTAGAGAATTGACTTTATGTTAATTCTCTAATGTGAGGAATTGAACCAATTGACCGGAGCTATGCTATTGCACGAGGAACCTCCCCTGTATTCCTGAATCTCCAAGGAATGCTTTTCTTCTTAAGTAATTTTCATCACTTGCTGTGTTGTTAATCTAAGTCCAAACCTTTTTCAACCAAAGTTTGTGTTTTATTTCTTAAGTTATTCTTGAAATGAAACAACACCAATTCACTTTGAATTGGTATCATTTTTAGTTTGAGTACCCTTCCCAGTGAACGATCCTAGAGCCACTATGCTATAGTAGCTTTTTCTTTGCTACCCTAGTTCATGGTGTCGTAGGTTATAAATTTTGTTGATTACTCCCGCTATCAAGGAGCACCAGCTGGACACGAATCAGCTGAGACACTAATTAGGCATGAATCAACAACTCTAGGTTATGGTTGACATGAATGACTACAGGTCGTGAGCTTGAGGCTCTAGATGCTATGAATAGCTCAGAGTTGTGGTGGACATGAATGACTCTAAGTCATGAGCTTAGGTCTTTAGATGGTATGAACAACTATAGGATAGGCATGACATGAACGACTATGGGTTGTGAGCTCAAGGCACTAGATGGTATGAACAATTAAGGGTTATAATTGACATAAAAAAACTCCAACATGTGATCTCAAGGTTCTAAAAGCTATGAACAACATAGGGTTGTGATGACATAAATGATTCCGGCTCATGAGCCTAAGCCTCTAGATACTATGACCAGCTTAGGGCTGTTATTGACTTAAGTGACTTTGGTTCATGAGCTAAAGGCTCTAGATGCTATGAATAGGTTAGGGCTATAGTTGACATGAACGAATCCAAGTCGCAAGCTCAAGGTTCTAGATGTCATGAGCAACTCTAGGTTGTGGTTGACATGAATGACCATAGGTCATGAGCTTAGGGCTTTAGATGTGATGACTAACTCAAAGCTATGGTTGACATGAACGACTCCAGGTCATGAGCTCAGGGCTCTAGATGCTATGAATAACTCAGAGCTGTGGATGACATGTATGACACTGGCTCAAGTGCTTAGGCCTCTACATACTATGAAATGCTCAAGGCCTTTATTAATTAGAAAGACTCTAAGTCATGATCTAATGGCTCTAGATGAAATGAACAACTTAGTGCTATCGTTGAAATGAATGACTCGAGATTGTGAGCTCAAGGCTCTAGATCCTATGATTAATTCAAGGATGTGGATAACATGAACTATTCCAGGTCATGAGCTTATGCCTATAGATACTATGAACACCTCAGGGTTGTGGTTGACATGAACGACACCAAGTCTTGAGGTCAGGGCTCTATATTCTATGAATAGCTCTGGGTTGTGGATGACATGAATGACTCTAGCTCATGAGCTACGACCTCTAGATACTTTGAACAACTTAGTGCTATTGTTGACTTTAAAGACTCTAGGTTTTAGCTCAAGGCTCTAAATGCTTTCAATAGCTTAAGGTTGTGGTTAACATGAACAACTCCGGATCCTGATCTCAAGGATCTTAATCTTATGAATAATTTTGGCTTGTAGATGACATGAACAACTCTGTGTCATGGGCTCAGGCCTCTAAATACTATGAAGAACTTCGGGTTGTGGTTGACATGAACAACTCTTGGCTATTGTTGACATGAATGACAATAGGTCGTGAGCTCAAGACTCTGGATGCTATGAACAACTCAGAGTTGTGGTTGACATGAATGACTCTAGGTCGTGAGCTCAGGTCTCTAAATGGTATGAATAACTTCGGGTTGTGGTTGACATGAATGAATCCAGGTCGTTAGCTTAGAGTTCTAGATGCTATGAACAACTCTTGGCTATTATTGACATGAATGACTATAGGTCGTGAGCTCAAGACTCTGGATGCTATGAACAACTCAGAGTTGTGGTTGACATGAATGACTCTAGGTCGTGAGCTCAGGTCTCTAAATGGTATGAATAACTTCGGGTTGTGGTTGACATGAATGAATCCAGGTCGTTAGCTTAGAGTTCTAGATGCTATGAACAACTCTTGGCTATTATTGACATGAATGACTATAGGTCGTGAGCTCAAGACTCTGGATGCTATGAACAACTCAGAGTTGTGGTTGACATGAATGACTCTAGGTCGTGAGCTCAGGTCTCTAAATGGTATGAATAACTTCGGGTTGTGGTTGACATGAATGAATCCAGGTCGTTAGCTTAGAGTTCTAGATGCTATGAACAACTCTTGGCTATTATTGACATGAATGACTATAGGTCGTGAGCTCAAGACTCTGGATGCTATGAACAACTCAGAGTTGTGGTTGACATGAATGACTCTAGGTCGTGAGCTCAGGTCTCTAAATGGTATGAATAACTTCGGGTTGTGGTTGACATGAATGAATCCAGGTCGTTAGCTTAGAGTTCTAGATGCTATGAACAACTCTTGGCTATTATTGACATGAATGACTATAGGTCGTGAGCTCAAGACTCTGGATGCTATGAACAACTCAGAGTTGTGGTTGACATGAATGACTCTAGGTCGTGAGCTCAGGTCTCTAAATGGTATGAATAACTTCGGGTTGTGGTTGACATGAATGAATCTAGGTCGTTAGCTTAGAGTTCTTGATGCTATGAACAACTCTTGGCTATTGTTGACAGGAATGACTATAGGTTGTGGGCTCAAGACTCTGGATGCTATGAACAACTCAAAGTTGTGGTTGACATGAATGACTGTAGGTCGTGAGCTCAGGTCTCTAAATGGTATGGATAGCATTGGAGTGTGGTTGACATAAACAACTATGGGTCATAAGCTTAGAGCATTAGATGTTATGAGCAATTAAGGGCTTTGGTTGAAATGAACGACTCCAGCTCGTGATCTCAAGGCTCTTGATGTTGTGAACAACTCAAGGTTGTGGATGACATGAACGACTCTGGCTCATGAGTTCAAGTCTGCTGTTGACTTGAATGACTTTGGGTCATGAGCTCGAGGCTCTAGATGCTATGAAGAGGTTAGGGTTTTGGTTGACATGAATGACTCCAAGTTGTGAGCTGAGGGTTCTAGATGCAATGAGCAGCTCTAGGTTGTGGTTGACATGAATAACTAAGGGTCATCAGCTTAAGGCTCTAGATGCTATGAATAACTTAGAGCTATGGTTTACATGAACAACTTTAGGTCGTGAGTTGAGGGTTGTAAATTAGTATGAACAAATTAGGGCTATAGATGACATGAATGACTCTGACTCATGAGCTCAGGCCTCTATATACTATGAATAGCTCAAGTCTAATGTTGACTTGAAAGACTCTGGGTCAAGAGCTTAAGGCTCTAGATGTTATGAGTAGCTTAAGGTTGTGGTTGACATAAATGACAATGGGTTACGAGCTAAAGGCTCTAGATCATATGAATAATGCAAGGTTGTGTATGACATGAATAACTCTGAGTCATGAGCTCAAGCCTTTAGAAACTATGAATATCCCAAGGTTGTGGTTGACATGAACGACAAGTTGTGAGCTCAAGGCTCCAAATGCTATGAACAAATCTGGGTTGTGGATGACATGAATGACTATGGATCATGAGCTTAGGCCTCTAGATACTATGAACACCTCAGGGCCATTATTGACTTCAGAGACTCCGGGTCATAAGCTTAAGGCTCTAGATTTAATGAATAGCTCAGGGTTGTGATTGACATAAATGACTTCGAGTTGTGATCTCAAGATTCTATATCATAGGAATAATTTAGGCTTGTAGATGACTTGAATGACTCTAGGTCATGAGCTCAGGCCACTAGATATTATGAAGAGCTTAGGGTTGCGGTTGACATAACGACTCTAGGTCGTGAGCTCAAAGCTTTAGAAGCTATGAATAACTTTAGGTTGTGGTTGACATGAATGACTACGAGTTGTGATCTTAGGGATTTTGATGTTATAAACCACTCAGGGTTATGGTTGACATGAATGACTCTAGTTCATGAGTTGAGGGCTATAGATTCTACAAACAACTTTAGGCTGTGATTGACATGAGCGACTACAAGTCATGAGCTCAAGGATTTAGATGCTATGAACAACTAAGGGTTGTGGTTCACATGAATGACTCTAGGTAATGAGCTTAGGGCTCCAAATACTATGAACAACTCTAGGCTATGTTTGACATGAACTGCTATGGGTTTTGAGCTCTAGGCTTAAGATATTATGCACAACTCAAGGTTATAGTTGACATGAATGATTCCAGGTCGTGAGGATAGGTTTGTAGATTATATGAATACCTCTGGTCTATGGTTGACATGAATGACTATGAGTCGTGAGCTCAGGGCTCTAGATACCATCAAAAGCTCAGGGCTATGGTTGACATGAACAACTCTAGCTAATGATCTTAAGACTCTAGATGTTATGAACAACTTAGGGTTGTGGATGACATGAATGACTTCAGCTCCTAAGCTCAAGCCTCTAGATACTACGACTAACTCTAGGCTATTGTTGACTTGAAAGACTTCGGGTCTTGAGGTTAAGGCTTTAGATGCTATGAACAACTTAGGGTTTGGGTTGAAATGAATGACTCGAGGTTATGAGCTATGGTCTCTAGATCCCATGAATAATTCAAGGTTGTGGATAAAATGAATGACTCCGAGTCACGAGATGAGGCCACTAGATACTCTAAATAGCACAAGGCTATTATTGACTTGAAGGACTAAGGGTTAGGAGCTTTAGGCTCTACATGCTATGAATAACTAAGGGTTGTGGTTAATATGAACAACTCTAGGTCGTGAGCTTAGGGCTCTAGATGCTATGAACAACTCAGGGCTATGAATGACATGAACAACTTTAGGTCATGAGCTCAGGGCTCTAGATGCTATGAACAAGGCTATGGTAAACATGAAAGACTTCAGGTCTTAAGCTTAATGCTTTAAAAGCAATGAACAACTCAGAGTTGTGGATGATATGAATGACTTATGATCCTATGAGCTCACGCCTCAAGATGCTATGAACCGCTAAAGGATGTGGATGATATGAATGATTTTTCATCATGAGCTCAAGCCTTTAGATGCTATGAACAACTTAGGTTTATGGATGACATGAACAATTCCTGGTCATGAACTTAAGGCTTGAAATACTATGAATAAATCAAGGTTGTGGTTGACATAAATGACTCTGAGTCGTGAGCTCAAGGATTTTGATGTTGTGAACTACTAAGGGTTGTGGATGAGATGGGCTATTTGGGTCATGAGCTTAGGGCTTTGGATGCTATGAACCACTCTGGGTAGTGAATGACACGAGCTACTCTGGATCGTGAGGTAAAGGTTATGGATGTTGTGAACAACCTAGAGTTGTGAATGATATGAATGACTCATAATCCCGTGAGCTTGAGCTTATAAATGCTATGAATTGCTCAAGGCTTTGGTTGACATAAACGACTTCAGGTTGTGAGCTCAAGGCTTTAGATGCTATGAATAGCTTAAAGTTGTTGATGATATGAACGACTTTGGATTTTGTCAGCTTAGGCCTTTAGATATTAAGAACCACTTAGTGTTGTGAATGATATGAATGATTCTACATCATTAGCTCAAGCCTCTAAGTGTTATGAATAGCTTAGGGCTATGGATGACATGAATAAATATTGGTCATAAGCTCAGGACTCTAGATGCAATGAACAACTCATTATTTTGGTTGAGATGAAAAACTCTGAGTTATGAGCTTAAGGCTCTAGATGCTATGAATAGCTCAAGGTTGTCATTCACAGCTTAGGGCTATGAACTTAAGGCTTTAGATGTTATGAAAAGCTTAGGCCTGGGGTTGACATGAATGACTCTAAGTCATTACCTTAGGGCTCTAAATGATATGAACAACTTAAGGCTATGGAAGGCAAGAATGACTCTGGGTGATGAGCTATGGCCTTTAGATACTATGAACGACTTAGGGTTGTGGTTGACACCAAAGACTCTAGGACATGAGCTTAGGCCTCTAGATGCTATGCACAGCTTAGGGCTGTCGATGACATGAGAGACTCTAGGTCATGAGCTCAAAGCTCTAAATACTATGCACAACTTAGGTCTAACGATGTCATGAAAGACTCTGGTCAGGAGCTTAAGGATCTAGATGCTATGCATAACTCAGGGTTGTGAATGGCATGAACGAATCTGGATCGGAAGCTTAAGGCTTTAGATACTATGAACAATTGAGTGTTGTGGTTGACATGACTAACTCCTACTCGTAAGCTCAAGGCTCTAGTTGCTATGAACAGCTTAAAGTTGTGGGTGACAAGAGCTACTTCGGGTGGTGAGCTCAATGATATGGATGCTATAAACAACTTAGAATTGTGGATGATGTGAACGACTTGGGATCCCATGAGGTTAAGCCTTTAAATGCTATGAACCACTCAAGGTTACAAATTCTATGAAAGATTCTACATCATGAGCTCAAGCCTATAAATGCTATGAACAGGTCAGAGTTATGAATGGGTTAGGGCTATGGTGATATGAAAGACTCTGGGTTGTGAACTCAAGGCTCTAGAAGCAATGAACAACATAGAGTTATGGATGATATGAATGACTCATGATCTTGTCAATTTAGGCCTCTAGATTTATGAACCGCTTAGGGTGATGGCTGACATTAATGACTCTGGGTCGTGAGCTTAACACTTTAGATACTATGAACACCTTAGGGTTGTGGTTGACATGAACGACTCTAGGTCGTAAGCTAAAGGCTCTAGATGCTATGAAAAACTCAAGGGTGTGAACGAGATGAAGTACTCCGGGTCATGAGCTTAAGGCCTGGATGCTGTGAAAAGCTTAGGACTGTGGATGACATGAGCTATTCCGGGTTGTGAGCTCAAGGCCTATGATGTTATGAACAACTTAGAGTTATGAATGATATGAACAACTCAGAATCCCATAAGCGTAGGTCTCTAGATGATATGAACCGCTCAACACTTTGGTTGAGGTGAACAACTCCAGATCATGAGCTTAGGGATCTAGATGCCATGAACATGTCAGAGTTATGGATGATATGAACGACTCAGGAACCCATGAGCTGAGGCCTCTATATGCTTTGAACTACTCAGGGAAATGGAACGATTTTGCATCATTAGCTCAAGCCTCTAAATGCTATGAATGGATAAGGGTTGTGGATGAAATGAATGACTCCGGGTCATGAGCTTAGGGCTCTAGATGCGATGAACAGTTTTAGGGTTGTGGTTGACATGAATGACTATAGGTCATAAGCTCTAGGCTCTAGACGGTGTGGACAACTCAAGGTTGTGGATGACATTAATGACACAGGGTCATGAGCTTAGGGAATCAGATACTATGAACAACACAAGGCTATAGTTGACCTAAAAAACCTTAGATCATCAGCTAAGGGCTTTAGATGCTATGAACATGTAAGAGTTATGGATGATATGAACAACTTAGGATCCTGTTAGCTCAAGCCCCTAGATACTATGAACCACTCAAGGCTATAGATGATATGAACGATTTTGCATCATGAACTCAAGCCTATAAATGCTATGAACAACTTACAGTTGTGGATGACATGGATGACTCTAGGTCATAAACTCAGTGTTCTAACTACTATCAATAGCTCAGGGGTGTGGATGAGATCGATGAGCTACTCTAAGTCACGAGCTCAAGGGTTTGGATGCTATGAACAACATACGACTATGGATGATATGAGCTACTCAGGGTCATGAGCTCAGGAGTTATGAATGATATGAACGATTTGAGATTCTATGAGTAAAGTCCTCTAGAAGCTATGAACTGCTCAGGCCTTTGGTTCATATGAACGACTCCAAGTCGTGAGCTTTGGGCTCCAGATGCTATGAACAACTCAAAGTCGTGGATGAAATGAATGAGTTACAATCTCATATGCTCAAGCCTCTAGATTCTATGAACAACTTAGGGTTGTGGATGACATGAATGACTCTGGGTTGTGAGCTCAGGGCTCAAGATGTTATGAAAAGCTCATGGCTATGGTTAACATGAATGACTGGGGGTCGTAAGCTCAAGGATTTAAATTCTATGAACAACTCTAGGTTGTTGATTACATGAGCTACTACGAGACATGAGCCTAAGGCTCTAGATGCTATGAATAAATCAAAGTTGAGGATGATATGAATGACTCAGGATCCCATGAGCTCAATCCTCTAGATGCTATGAACCACTAAGGGTTTTGGATGATATGAATGATTATATGACATGAGCTCAAGCCTCTAGATGGTATGAACTTCTTAGGGTTGTGGGTGACATGAACAAATCTGGGTTGTGAGCTTAAGGCTCTAAATGTTATTAACAACTCAAGCTTCTAGATGACATGAATGACTCTAGGTCATGAGCTCAAGCCTCTAGATTCTATGAACAACTAAGGGTTGTGGTTGACATGAAAAACTCTAGTTTATGAGCTCAAGGCTCTAGATGTTATGCATAACTCAAGGCTGTATGTGAAATGAAAGACTTCGACTCGTACGCTATGAACAAGTCAGGGTTGTCGTTGACATGAACAAATTCAAGTCATGAGTTAAGGCCTCTCGATGTTATTAACAACTCAAGGCTATGGATACATGAACAACTCTGGGTCATGAGCTCAGGTCTCTAGATTCTATGGACAACTCAAGGTTGTTGTTGACAAGAAAGACTATAGGACATGAGTGCAATGCTCTACATGCAACGAATAACATAGAGCTTAGGGATGTAGATGTTATTAACAACACAGAGTTATGGATAACATGTTCGACTATGGGCCATGAGCTTAGGCCTCTAGATTCTATGAATAGTTGAGGATTCTAGTTCACATGAAAGAATTTGAGTTGTGAGTTTAGGACTTTAGATGCTATGCACAACTTAAGGCTATCGATTTCATGAAATACTCTTGGTCATGAGCTAAGGGCTCTAGGTTCTATACACAGGTATGGGCTTTCGATGACATGAAAGACTCTTGATCGAGAGCTCAGGGCTTTAAATGCTATGAATAGCTCAGGGTTATGGTTGACATAAACAACTTCGGGTTGTGAGCTCACGACTTTAGATACTATGAACAACTGAGAGTTGTGGATGATATGATAGAGTTGACAACCCATGGGCTTAAGCCTCTAGATGTTATGAACCGCTAAGGGCTATGGATGATTTGAATGATTCTACATCATGATCTCAAGCCCTTAGATTTTATGAACTCCTCAGTCTTATGGATGACATGAACGACTATAGGTTGGGTGCTCAGGGCTTTAGATGCTATTGACAACTCAAGATTATGGATAACATAAATGACTTCAGGTTATGAGCTTAGGGCTATGGTTGACATGAATGACTCTGAGTCATGAGCATAGGGCTCTAGATGTTATGCACAGCTTAAGGTTGGCAATGACACAAAAGACTATGCGTCGTGAGCTTAAAGTTCTAGATGATATGAATGACTCAAGGTTATGCATGACATGAACAACTCTAGGTCACGAGCTCAAGGCTCTAGATACTATGAACAACTCAGGATTGTAGTTGACGTGAACAATTATGAGTCGTGAGCTCAAGGGTCTAGATGCTATGAACAACTCAGGGCCGTGGATGACATGAGCTACTCCGGGTTGTGAGCTTAGGGCTTTGGATGCTTTGAATAGCTCAGAGTTGTGGATGATATGAATGTCTTAGGATCCCATGAGCTCAATCCTCTAGATGCTATGAATGTCTTAGGGTTGTGGATGATATGAATGATTCTACTTCCTGAGCTGAAGCCTCTCGATGTTATGAACTATTCAGGACTATGGAAGACATGAATGACTCAAAGTCAGGATCTCAGGGCTTTAGATGCTATGAAAAGCTCAAGGTTGTGGCTAACATGAACATCTCTAGGTCATGAGCTCAAAGCACTAAATGCTCTCAACAACTCAAGGCTATGGATGACATGACCAACTCCGAGTTATAAGCTCAGAGCTTTGGATATTATGAACAACTCAAGGTAGTGGTTGACATGAAAGACTTTTGGTCTTGAGCTTAGGGCTCTAGAAGGTATGAACAATTCAGGGTTGTGAATGATATGAACGACTTGGGATCCCGTGAGCTTAGGCCTATAGATGCTATGAGCCGCTCTAGGTTGTGGATGATTTAAACGATCTACTGTCATGACCTCAAGCCATAGATGCTATGAACTACTCAGGGCTGTGAAATATATGAATAACTTTGGGTCGTGAGCTCAAGGCTCTAGACGCTATGAACAACTCAGGATGACAATTAACAGAAATGACTTCGGGTAATGAGTTAAAGGCTCTAGATGTTACTAACAAGTTAGGGTTATGGATGGCATGAACGACTCTAGGTCATGGGCTCAAGCCTCTAGATTTTATGAACAACTCATGCCTATGGTTGACATCAAAGACTCCTAGTCATGAGCTTAGGGCTCTAGAAGTTATGCATAACTTAAGGTTATCGATGATAAGAAAGACTACGGGTCATGAGCTAAGGGCTTTAGATGCTATACACAGGTTAGGGTTGTTGATGACATGAAAGAATCTAGTTTGAGAGCTCAAAGCTCTAGATACTATGAACAACTCAAGGTTGTGCTTGACATGAACAACTCTATATCATGAGCTTAAGGCTCTAAATGCTATGAACAACTTTGGGCTATGGATGACATGAGCTATTCTAGGTCTTATGACCTAAGCTCTAGATGTTATAAAGAGCTTAGAGTTGTGGATGATATGAACTACTTAGGATCCCATGAGCTTAAGCCTTTAGACGCTATGAACTGCTCAGGGTTGTGGATGATATGAATGATTCTGCGTCATGAGCTGAAGCCTCTAAATGATATGAAATGTTAAGGGTTTTGGATGACATGAACGACTCTAGGTTGTGAGCTCAGGGTTTTAGATGCTATTAACAACTTAGGGTTATGGGTAAGATGAATGACTTTGGTTCATCAGCTCAAGCCTCTAGATTCTATGAACAACACAGGTTTGTGCTTAAGAAGAAAGACTCCGAGTCATGAGTTTAGGGCTCTAAATGCTATGTGCAACTTATGATTGTTGATGACATGAAAGACTCTAGGTCGTGAGTTTAAGGCTTTAGATGTTATGAACATCTCAGGGTCATGGTTGACATGAATGACTCCAAGTCGTGAGCTCAAGGCTTTGGATGCTATGGATAGATCAGGGTTATTGTTGACATGAACGACTCCGAGTCGTGAGCTCAAGGCTCTAGATACTATGAACAACTCAGGGTTGTAATTGTCATCAACAACTTTGGGTCATGAGCTTAAGGTTCTAGATGCTATTAACAACTCAAAGTTGTGGATGATAGGAATGGCTTCGGGTCATGAGCTCAAGCCTCTAGATTCTATGAACATCTCAAGGTTATGGTTGACATGAAAGACTTTGAGTCATGAGTTAAGGGCTTCCAATGCTATGCATAACTTAAGGTTATTGATGACATGAAAGACTCCAGGTTGTGAGCTTAGAGCTCTACAAGCTATATGATTCATGCCTAATTGGTGTCTCAGCTGATTCGTGTCCAGCTGGTGCTCCTTGATGGCGGGAGTAATCAACAAAATTTATAACCTATTACACCATGAACTAGGGTAGAAAAGAAAAAGCTACTATAACATAGTGGCTCTAGGATCGTTCACTGGGAAGGGTTTCCAAGCTGAAAATGATATCAATTCAAAGTGAATTGGTACTGTTTCATTTTAAAATTAACTTAAGAAATAAAACACAAACTTTGATTGAAAAAGGTTTGGACTTAGATTAACAACACAACAAGTGATGAAAATTACTTAAGAAGAAAAGCATTCCTTGGAGATTCAGGTTTACAGGGGAGGTTCCTCATGCAATAGCATAGCTCCGGTCAGTTGGTTCAATTCCTCTTATTAGAGAATTAACATAAAGTAAATTCTCTAACAGGTGCTGCACAAATGCATCCCTCAATTGGATTTCAGCTTTAATTCTCTCATTGATGCAACTTGCAATGGTTCGAGCCTCTCACTTAGCCTTTACCATTCAAGGTGATCTTTAACCTTGGACTTCCTTTCACAAGCTCGCAAGAGATAACTAATGGATGTCTCCTTAGAGTCCAAAAGCTTACCAAGTGTTGGCAATTCTAGAAAATCCTACCTTCAAGTCACCTTCCAGAGGCTCGCAAGGGGTAAACTAGTGCATCTCCATGGTTAGAGATCACTTGCCTTACCAAGTGTTGGCCCAGGTGACTCCAAGGCGTTTTAAGTTAACTAAAAACATAGAAACCATTCATGGGACACACTTTCTCTTCATTCATAGCTGAAACCACAAACCTTCTGATTCTTGCACTTGGAACCTTTCCCGGCAACCTTAACTCCAAGGAACTAAAAGGTTTAGTTACTCATTCTCTGGGGAAAGCTCCTCAGAGAGTGCATAACTTAGTTAATGAAAAATACAATCAAAGTGAGAAGGTAAGGTAGAGCTCAAGCTCTATATTTTACTTCCTTTGAAACTTTTACAAAAGGTTCATCACCCTGAGAACAGGCTCCCCGGGCTTTATTTATATGAATATTACATTAATAGCTATTACATGGATATTTAACCTTTTTCCTAACTTAAAAGCTAAGGAATCCTATAATTGGTGGCTTAAAATGAGAGTTTGGGGATTTAAACAACAAAAATCTAAAGAAAAATATCTCCAAGTGTCGGTTACAAATATCGGGAAGCACTAAGGACCATTTCACAGGTGAAAATGAGGTCTGCGAAATTTCGCAGACAAACAAAAAGGGCTGCGAAATTACTTCGTAGCAAAAGGGTAGTTCCGCAGCGCTGCGAAGTTGGCTTACATCTTGTGGTGTTTGGCTTCCATCGCGTCATGAAACTTCAGGGGAAATCCATAGCACTGTGCAAAAAGGCTGCGAAATCATTTCGCAACAAAAGGGTGATTTCGCAGCACTTTGCTGAACCCTTCCTTCAGCTTGGAGCAGTTGTCTTCCAAAGGCTGTAACTTCCTCATTTCAGCTCCAAATCGTACACGGTTTGAAGCATTGGATTGTTGACTTCCTAAGATTTAAAATGACATATAGCATGCATAAATTGGACTTCAGAAAGTGCTCCAAAAGTGGCTGACATGACTGTCATCAAGAATGCTTCATGGATGGATTCTCTTTGCTTCCCCTCCTTGCATTTCAACTTTGCTTATGGCAAAAGTGCTTCAAAGCTTTGGTTCTTCATGCCTCTAAGCTTCCCATTGCTTTGCCAAGGATTCCAAATAACTCTCCTCAATCTCATATTGCTTTGGTGATCAAAAAGCTATCAAAACACCAAAACTTAAGGCAATTTGATTAGAATTGATTGCAAGAGGTCTTAACATGTTAATTGGGTTAAAAGACAATAACTACTACTCAAAAGTGTTTAAAAGGATTAATTACAAGCTATCAAATAGCACTTTTTGAGTAGTAATCACTATACACAGGCCTGGGTTGTTGATGACATGAAAGACTCTAGGTCGTGAGCTCAAGGCTCTTGATACTATAAAGATCTCAGGGTTGTGGATGACATGAACAACTTTGGGTCATGAGCTTAAGGCTCTAGATGCTATGAATAGCTCAGAGTTGTGGGTGACATGCTCTACTCTGGGTCATGATCTTAGGGCTCTAGATGCTATGAACAACTCAGAGTTGTTGATTATATGTACGACTCGGGTTCCCATGAGCTCAGACCTCTTGATGCTTTGAACAACTTAGGGTCGTGGATGATATGAATGATTTTGTGTCATAAGATCAAGCCTATAGATGCTATGAACTGCTCAGGGCTATGGAAGATATGAACAACTCCTAGTTTTGATCTCAAGGCTCTAGATGCTATGAACATCTCAGGGTTGTGGTTGACATGAACGACTCCAGGTCGTGAGCTTAAGGCACTAGATACTAAGAAAAAACTCAGGGTTTTTGATGACATGAACGACTTCGCGTTATGAGTTCAAAGCTCTAGATACTATGAACAACTCAGGGTGCTAGTTGACATGAAAGACATTAAGTGCTGAGCTTAAGGCTTTAAACTCTATGAACAACTCATAGATGTTGATGATATGGACAACTTGGTATTTTGTGAGCTTAGGCCTATAGATGTTATGAACCACTTTAGGTTGTTGATGATCTGAACGATTTTGTGTCATGAGCTCAAATATTTAGATGCTATGAACTACTTTTTGGTAGTGGAAGACATGAACGACTTTGGGTCGTGAGCTCAGGGCTTTAGATGCTACTAACAAACTAGGGTTATGGATGACATAAACGATTCTATGTAATAGAATCAAGCCTCTAGATTTTATGTAAAGCTCAAGGTTGTGGTTGACATCAAACACTCCTATTTATGAGCTTAAAGCTCTAGATGTTATGCACAACTTAAGGTTATTGATGACATGAAAGACTCCATGTCATGAGCTGAGGGCTCTACATGTTATACATAGGTAAGGGTTGTCGATGACATGAAAGACTCCGGGTGAAGAGCTCAGGGCTCTAAATGCTATGAATAACTCAGGGTTATGGTTGTCATGAACAACTCTAGGTCATGAGTTTAAGGCTTTAGATGCTATGAACAACTCTTGGCTATGGATGACATGGGCTACTCCTAGTCGTAAGCATAGGGCTTTAGATGCTTTGAAGAGCTCAGGGTTGTGGATGATATGAATGACCCAGATCCTATGAGCTTAAGCCTCTAAATCTTATGAATTGCTCAAAGTTGTGGATGATGTGAATGATTCTCCATCATTAGCTCGAGCTTCTAGATGTTATGAACTGATCAGGCTATGGATGACATGAATGACTCCGGGTCGTGAGCTCAAGCCTGTAGATGCTATCAACAACTCAGGGTTGTGAATAACATGAATGACTATAGTTCATGAGATCAGGCCTCTAGATTCTATGAACAGCTCAGGGTTGTGGTTGACAAGAACGACTCTAAGTTATGAGCTTAGGGCTCTAGATGCTATGCACAACTTAAGGTTTTCGATGATAAGAAAGGCTCCAAGTCATAAGTTTAGGGTATTAGATGCTATAAACATCTCGGGGCTATGGTTGACATGAACAACTTTGGGTCATGAGCTTAGGGTTCTGGATGCTATGAACAACAGAGGGTTGTGTTTGACATGAATGACTCTACGTCCTGAGCTCAGGGCTCTAGATGCTATGAACAACTCAAGGCAATGGATGATATAAGCTACTATGGGTTGTGAACTCAAGGCTTTAGATGCTATGAACTGATCAAGGCTTTGGATGACATGAAGGACTTTGGTTCATGAGCTTAAGGCTCTAAATGCTATAAATAATGCAGGGTTGTGGATGATATGAACAATTATAGGTCGTGAATAAAAGGTTCTAGATGCTATGAATAGGACAAGGCTATGGATGAAATGAACGACTTCAGGACATAAGCTCAAAGCTCTAAATGTTATGAATAACTTGAAGTTGTGGATGATATGAATGACTTGGGATCTCGTGAGCTCAAGCCTTTAGAAGCTATGAACAACTCAGGTTGAGGGTGATATGAATGATTCTTGGTCATGAGCCCATGGCTCTAAATGCTATGAACAACTTAGTGTTATATATGAGATTAACTACTTTACATTATGAGCATTGGTCTCAAGATGCTATGAACAACTAAGGGTTGTGGATGATATGCATGATTCCATGTCGTGAGCTCAAAGCTTTAGATGTTTTGAACAACTTAGGGTTGTGGATGATATGAACTATTCTGGGTTGTGAACTCAAGGCTTTAGATGCTATGAATAGCTCATGGTTATAAATAGCTCAGGGCATTGGTTGATATGAACAATTCTACGTCGTGTGCTTAAGCCTTGATTTGTCCCCAATTGGTGTACCAGTTGATTCTTGTCCTCTCAATGGTCCCCGGAAATGGCGCCATTTGGTTTCGTATGCCCAACTGGTGTATGACCTATTGATTGTTGATCAATCAACTAGTGTACCTTAATTTCGGTCCTCAGACGGGAGTAATCAACAAAATTTATAACCTATTTCACCATGTACTAGGATAGCCTCAGCTAGCATAGCATAGTGGCTCTAGGATCGTTCACTAAGATGGATTTTCACTTCACAGTTGATATTAGTTAAAGAATTGAATTGATGCTTTTTCACTTCAAGGTTAGCTCTAAAAAAAACATAAAAAATTTTGACAAGGTTGGTTTTAAGCTAACCAAAATTAGTAACTAATTTTAATTACAAAGAAAAGTGTTTCTTGGAGTTTCAAATCACTAGGCTCAGGTTCCTTATACAAAAAGGGAGTTCCGGTCACTTGAATCTTTTCCTCGCATTGGGGATTTAGCATGTAGTTATTTCCCAAATCGGTGTGGTATAGATGTTTCCCCTTAATGGGTTCAAACACTAAATCCCTATCACTTAATCATCTTGCAATTGTTTATACCTCTCACCTAGCATTTGCCATTCAAGGTGATCCTTAACCTTGGATTACCCATCAAAAGCTCACAAGAGATAGCTAATGGATGTCTCCTTGGAGTCCAAAAGCTTACCAAGTGTTGGCTATTCTAGAAAATCCTACCTTTAAACCACCTCCCAAAGGCTCGCAAGAGATAAACTAGTGTATCTCAATGGATGGAGACCACTTGCCTTACCAAGTGTTGGCCCAGGTGTTTTTAAGGCGTTTAAGATTAACTAAAAACATAGAAACCATTAATGAGTCACACTTTCTCTTCATTAAAAGCTAAAACAACAAAACTTCCAATTTTTGCATTCGAAAACTTACCCGGCTTTCTTCACTCCAAGAGACAAAAAGCCTAGCCACTCATCCTCTGAGGAAACATCCTCAGAGTTTGATTTGCTAGAAATAAAAATAACGAGAAAACAAAAATATGAAGAAAAAGCAGAGCAAGTGTTCTGTAAAATATATTTCTTTCTATGATCCTCCTCTTGTGGATTACATATATGTTTTCTTTACATTGGTTCAGAGATATATATAGAAGATATTTTCTAAGAAATATCCCAATAATATCTTTAGTTGATTACAAGGAGAAAATAGAAATTTACATAAAATATCTTGAGAAAAAATCTAACTTAGTCGGTAGCAAATATCTGAGATTACACAAGTGGATTTCGCAAGTTGGAGCATGTCTTGTGAAATTTTCGCAAGCTGAAAGTCTCCATTTCTCAAGTTGAATTTGTGATTTTGCAACTTGGAGATGATTTTGCAACTTAGTTCACAACTTGGAGATGATTTCGCACCTTGGTTCACAGCTTGGAGATGATTTTGCACCTTGGTTCGCATCTGCGAAAATGGAATTTCAACTTGCGAAGTGGCACACGTGTGCTTACAGGTGGTTTCACAACTGCGAAACACCTTGTGAAATTTTAGCAAGTTGATTTCGCAGCTGCGAAATTTTCACATGGCTTGATGTGGTTGTCTTCAAATGACCGTAACTTCTTTGTTTTAGCTCCAATTTGCACACCGTTTGAAGCGTTGAACTCCTGACTTCACGAGCTTCAAAACAACACATATTATGCATAAAATTGACTCCATAAAGTACTCAAAATGTGTCCAATAGTTTCTATCCTCTTGAATTTCTTCATGTTAGATTTCTCTCTTCGCTTCTCCTCCTTGCATTCATGATTTGCTTTTGGCAAAGGACTACAAAGATCCAAAGCTTGGATTCTTCATGTAAATGAGCTTCCATTTGCTTTACCATGGATTATATAAAGCTCTCCCTCATCTTAGATTGCGTTGGTGATAAAAAAAAAAACTATCAAAAACACCAAAACTTAACACAATTTGATTAGAAACGATTGCAAGGGTCCTTAACATCCCAATTGAGTTAAAAGGTAATAACTACTACTCAAAAGTGTTTAAAAGAGTTAATTAAAAGCTATGAAATAGCACTTTTTGAGTAGTAATCACTCCCCCCAACCGACATATTGCTAGTCCCTTAGCAATGAAGGAGAGAAAAAAAAACAGTAATATAATTTACAAAATCATGCTGATCACTTCAAAAAATTTTCAAGTGGCATGATGATCAAACTCTCACATGGAACATTAAAGAAATAAAACTCAAACTTCCACAAGAGTTATCAGATACCTTGCCTAATCACAATTCATAAAGAGAAGGCATTATGCAGATCTAAGCTTTAAAAGAGTTTCCACTCCCAAAGGGTCAATCCTTACTCTTCCACAAAAATCTAAGTGTTACTTATTAGTTTCCAAATATAGTATGCTGAACTAATCTCTCCCCCCCAGCCTAGTTCTTTTTCAAAGCTTAGCAAACTGATCAACCTCCAATAGGCTAAGAACACACCTCTTTTCTTTCACACTTTTTTTTTCTTGTAGGAGTACAAAGCTTAAAGGTATTCTTTTCTAAATTTTCCATGTAACGGGGGTCCATTGATGACTCCCAACCAATTATGGTTTAGGGCATCAAGCTTTAAGGATCTTTCAACCATTAACTCCTCGGATTTTACCTCGGACTTTTGAGAATGAATTTTAATACCCAAGCACCTACAATATGTTAAACTCCACCTATTCACCTTTGTAATGAGCATTGAGGTCGGTGACTCCCAACCAATGAAGGCTTAGGGCCCCAAGTTTTAAAGATTTTCACCATATACCCCTCAGACCTTGCTCGGGTTTCAAGGCAAGTAAAACATTTTTTCTTGCTTTTCTTTTTTTTTCAAAGGCTCATTGGCCTTTTATAAGGTGTCCCAACACTATCAAAATAAGGTCAAAAGTACCAAGTCTAAATTTTCCTAAGTTCAGGGGGTGAAATAGTTTTTCATCTTATAAACGGCACCTAGTGTGCATAGTGTGTGAATAGCTTTAAAGTGAAAGAACTAAGGTTGAATTCAATAGAAGTTTCAACAATTCATCAACTTGAATAAGCGTAATACAAATTCTAAGTCAAGTAAAAAGACAAAAATTCAATTTCTCCCTTTTCATTTTGAAAATTTTTCCTTAATAACCATGGAGAGTAAAATAAAAACTTAAAAAATTTTAAAAATTAAGTAAAAACAACTAAATTACCAAAATAACTTAGCATTAACAACAAAACTTCCTTCCTCAACTCTCTCCCCAACCAAGTTGAACATTGTCCTCAATGTGGCAAGAGCGATTAAAAATACAGGGAGGAAGTGGTACCTCCTGAGTGACATGGAGTCTGAGTCGTATAGGAGAAACCACATGTTTAAAAAAAACAAAAGATTTAGTGAGTAGAGGAAATAGAAAAAATGTCAAGTTTAAACAAAAAAAACGATGTCTATATATTTAATCTGAGAAAGTAGAATATAAGATATGATCAATGGATACCTCCAATCCCAGAATATAAAACATCAAACCATGGAACTATTTATACTAATATAATATGTAAAGACAAAAAGTAAAGAGATGATCAAGTAATGGTAGGGTCCTATGGAGCTGATGCCTCTGTGGTGGCTTCCTGCGTGAGTTGGATCAGGACTTTGACCTATGTTCTGGTAGTCTCCTTAGATGGAATAGTCTCCTCAGCTGGAGCTCTCAACTGGAGCTATGGGTTGTGACGGTTTAGGGAGGTCAGTAATGGAGTGAGAGACTTCGTGTGTGTGGTCTCAGGGTGCATGGGGCTCTCCTCTTCAGATGCATGATCATGGGGCTCTATTGGCATTTTCACAACTTCTCTTGGCTTCGCAAAGTGTTTTCACAAACCCCTCCCATTTCGCAAGTTAATTTCTCAACCTAGAGGCCATTTCGCAGCTTGGAGGCCATTTCGCAACCATTGGAAGCCTAAAGGTGATTTCGCACCAAAAGGGGAATTTCACAGGGGGTTTCGCAACTGCGAAATGGGCTTTGGAGGCTGCGAAATGGCACACGTGTGCCTGGGAGTGGTTTCACAGCTACGAAATTGTTTCGCAGAGGGACCCTCTTTTCGCAGCAAAACCCCAATTTCGCATGATGGTTTTTTTGGCTGCGAAATGTTTTCGCATGGGGAGCTTCTTTTCGAAGCATAACCCCATTTTCGCAGGATGGCACTTTTGGCTGTGAAATTTTCGCAGGAGAACAAATTCCTCTGTTTTTGTGCTTTTTTGGTTCCCTGTGGCTTCTCTTCACTTCTTTTGAAATTCCACCTGATTTTGATCATTCAAAAAGTCTAAGTTATATCAAAACAAAATAAAATTAAAGCATTGAAATCAAAATTAAAATAAGTAATAAAATAAATAAAAAAATATGGACTAGCTAGTCTTTAGAAAGACTAAGTCCATAAAAAAATTTGATCCTGATTCAGCTTGCTCGAATCCCATATGAAGTTTGCATCTCTTACTTGAGGCTTGCTCTGTATGATTTTGCCATATAAAGTTTGGGGGAAAGGTGGAGGCATGTGTTTCTTCATCATTTCTTCCTTGATGACTATCCTTTGTGGTTCTTCATCTACATTAAGATCATAGTCATCTTTCTCTATGTTTTTCCCCTTTTTCTTTCATTTGATTTCCTCCCTCGTTTCTTTCTCTACTTCACTCTCTACCTTATGCTCTAGCTTGGATGTGGGCAGATCAACCTCTTTACCACTCCTCAAAGTGATAACCGCTTTAACTTCCTTCACAATTGAAGATTCTCCCTTTTGAGCCTCCACTTGATGGATACCCTTGGAATTTTGATAAGGTTGAGAAGGAAAGTTTCCTTTTTCTTGCACTGTGTTGAGGTTGGCAAACCTTGAGATTGAATATTGGAGATTATCTATCTTCTGAGATAGATCATTTTGCACTCCATCCATCTTTTTATTCAATGAACTCTCTACACTATCAATTCTTTGACTGAGCTGAGCATTGATGGATTTCTGAGCTCCAACAAAGTCTCCCACGACCTTGCTAAGATTAACTATTGCTTGTTCAAGGTTCGAGGCTTACGGAAGTGCTTGAGTAGGTTGTGTATACTTAGGTGGCTATGGTTTCCAAGAGAAATTTTGATGGTTCCTCCAATTGGAGTTGTAGGTGTTGCAATCACCTAACGTCTCTCTCGTCGCTGGAATGGTAGGACACTTCTTCACCAAGTGCTCATAAGATCGACAAATGGAACAAGGCATAACTTACAATGGTGTCTGAGAGATGGCTTGCACTTCTTGCATCTTCATCATTTTTAGCTCTTCCAATCTCCTTGCCATAGCTGCAATATTTTCCTTCATGTCTATGCCGTCATTCAAAATATACATCTCACCCTTGGTATTAGGTTGAGACGTCATTCTTCCCATATCTCTAGCATTTGGTTAATCCCATCCTCTTGAAACTTCAGCCACATAACTCATGAAGTTCATGGCTTCCTCTGTTATCTCGTATTCAATATGGCATGCACAACTAGCAGTTTGAGAATTTAAAACAGAGAAAACAAAACAAAACAAAACAAACAAAAATTCTAGAGAAGAAAAAAAATTATTAAGATTAACTAAAAGCTAGACTAAAATATGAACAAAGAAAAAGAGTTAGTAAAAAGAAAAGAAAAGTCACCAAACATGTGATGAAGATCACAAGTACTCTAGAAAGGTCATATCACAGTAAAGTGGCACTATCCCCTGCAACGGCGCCATTTGATTCATTCCCAATTGGTGTACCAGCTAATTCTTGTCCTCTCAATGGTCCTCGGCAACAACGCCATTTGATTTCATATGCCTAGCTAGTGTATGACCTATTGATTGGCGATCAATCAATTGGTGTACCTTGATTTCGGTCCTCAGATGGGAGTAATCAACAAAATTTATAACCTATTTCACCATGTACTAGGATAGCCTTAGCTAGCATAGCATAGTGGCTGTAGGATCGTTCACTGGGATGGGTTTTCACTTCACAATTGATATTAGTTAAAGAGCTGAATTGGTGCTTTTTCATTTCAAGGTTAGCTCTAAAAGAAAACATAAAGATGTTTGAAAAGGTTGGTTTTAAGCTAACCAAAAATAGTAACTAATTTTAATTACAAAGAAAAGTGTTTCTTGGAGTTTCATATCACTAGGCTTAGGTTCCTTATACAAAAAGGGAGTTCTCATCACTTGAATCTTTTCCTAGCATTGGGGATTTAACATATAGTTATTTCCCAAACCGGTGTGGTACAGATGCTTCCCCTTAATGGGTTCAAACACTAAATCCCGTCACTTAATCCTCCTATGGATTACATATATGTTTTCTTTACATTGGTTCAGAGATATATATAGAAGATATTTTCTAAGAAATATCCCAATAATATCCTTAGCTGATTACAAGGAGAAAATAGAAATTTACACAAAATATCTTGAGAAAAAATCTAACTTAGTCTATAGCAAATATCTGAGATTACACAGGTGGATTTCGCAAGTTGGAGCATGTCTTGTGAAATTTTCACAAGCTAAAAGTCTCCATTTCGCAAGTTGAATTTGTGATTTTGCAACTTGGTTCACAACTTGGAGATGATTTCGCACATTGGTTCGCAGCTTGAAGATGATTTCGCACCTTGGTTCGCAGCTGCGAAAATGGAATTTCAACTTACAAAGTGGCACACGTGTGCTTGCAGATGGTTTCATAGCTGTGAAACACCTTGCGAAATTTTCGCAAGTTGGTTTCGCAAGGAAAGGTTGATTTCGTAGCTGATTTCGCAGCTGCGAAATTTTTCCCACAGCTTGATGTGGTTGTCTTCAAACAGCCATAACTTCTTCGTTTTAGCTCCAATTCGCACACCGTTTAAAGCGTTGGACTCCTGACTTCCCAAGATTCAAAACGAAATATAGTATGCATAAAATGGACTCCAAAAAGTACTCGAAATGTGTCCAACAATTTTTGTTCTCTTGAATTTCTTCATATTAGATTTCTCTCTTTGATTCTCCTCCTTGCATTCATGATTTGCTTTTGGAAAAGGACTACAAAGCTCCAAAGCTTGGATTCTTCATGTAAATGAGATTCCATTTGCTTTGCCATGGATTATATAAAGCTCTCCCTCATCTTAGATTGTGTTGGTGATAAAAAAGCTATCAAAAACTCCAAAACTTAACATAATTTGATTAGAAATGATTGGAAGGGTCCTTAACATGAAAATTGAGTTAAAAGGTAATAGCTAATACTCAAAAGTGTTTAAAAGAGTTAATTACAAGCTATGAAATAGCACTTTTTGAGTAGTAATCAAGCCTCTAGATTCTATGAATAGCTTAGGGTTGTGGATAACATGAATGACTTCGGGTCGTGAGTAGAGGGCTTTAGATGCTCTGGAGAGGTTAGGTCTGTGGTTGACATAAATGATTATGGGTCATGAGCTCAGGGCTCTAGATGCTATGAATAGCTCAGGCCATTGGATGACATGAGCTACTCTGGGTTGTTAGCTCATGGCTTTAGATGTTATGAAAAACTCAGGGTTATGGATGATATGAACTAATCAGGATCCTATTAGTTCAGGCCTCTAGATCATACAAACAACATATGGCTATGAATCATATGAATGATTCTTGGTCTTGAGCCTAAAGCTCAAAATGTTATGAACAGCTTAGGGCTATAGTTAACATGAACGACTCAATGTCGTGAGCTCCGAGCGCTAGATGCTATGAACAACTTAGGGTTGTGATTGACATTAATGACTACGGGTCGTGGGTTTATGGCTCTAGATGTTATGAATAACTGAGGGTTGTGGATGATATGAACGACTTCGAGTCATAAGCACAAGGCTTGAAATACTATGAATAACTTAGGATTGTGGTTCACATGAACTTATCTGGGTCGTGAGATCGAGGTTGTAAATGCTATGAACAACTTAGGGCTTTCAATGACATGAACTTCACTAGGTCTTGAGCTCAGGCCCCTAGATGTTATGTATAACTCATGGCAGTGGATGATATGCACGATTCTAGGTCATGAGCTCAAGGTTATAGATGATATGAACAACTCAGGGTTGTGGATGATATGAACAATTTTGGGTCATGAACTCAAGGCTCTAGATGTTATGAATAGTCCAGGGTTGTGGATGAAATGAACGACTATGGGTCATGAGCTAAGGGCTCATGATGGTATGAATAACTAAGGCTTATGGATAACATGAATGACTCTGGGTCCTAAGCTTAGGGCTGTAGAACCTATGAAGAGCTTAGGGTTATGGATGACATGAATGACATCGGGTCATGAGCTAAGGGCTCGAGAAGCTATCAATAGCTTAGGGCTATAGTTGACATGAACGACTATAGGTTGCGAGTTGAGGGCCCTAGATGCTATGAGCAGCTTAAGGCTGTGGATGACATGAATGACTCCGAGTCATAAGCTCAAGGCTCTAAATACTATGAACAACTTAAGGTTGTGGATGACATGAGCTACTCTATGTTATGAGCTTAGAGCTTTAGATTATATGATCAACTTAGGGTTATCGATGATATGAACGACTCGGGATCCAATGAGCTCAAGCCTCTAGATGCTATGACCAACTCAAGGTTATGGATGATATGAATGACTTTTGGTTATGAGCCTATGGCCCTAAATGCTATGAATATCTCAGGGCCATGGATGACATGAATAACTTTGGGTTGTGAGCTCAAAACTCTAGATGTTATTAATAGCTCAGGGTTGTGGTTGACATAAATGACTTTAGTCATGAGCTCAAGGCTCTAGATGTTATGAACAGCTCAAAGTTATAGATGACATGAATGACTATGGGTTGTCCGCTCAAGGCTCTAAATGCCTTGAACAACACAGGGTTGTGGATGATAAGACCAACTCGAGATCCCATGAGCTCAGGCCTCTAGATTCTATGAATAGCTCAAGCTTGAGGATGGTATTAATGATTCTAGGTTGTGAAATCGAGGTTTTACATGCTATGAATAGTTCAGGGTCATGGATGAAATGAACAACTTTAGGTCATGAGATCAGGGCTCGAGATGGTATGAAAAACTCAAGGTTGTGGATAACATGAACAAAGATGCAATGAATAGTTTAGGGTTCTTCTTTACATCAACGAATCTGAGTCATGAGCTCAAGGCTCTCAAAGCTAAGAACAACTTAGGGTTGCGGATGACATGAATGAATTTGGGTCATCAGTTGAGGACTTTAGAAGCTATGAATAGCTCATGGTTATGGTTGACATGAACAATACTGGGTCGTGAGATTAGGGTTCAAGATGCTATGAATAACTCAGGGCTATGTATGATATGACCAACTTAGGGTCATGAGTTTAGGGCTCTAGATGCTATGAATAACTCAAGGTTATGGTTGATATGAAAGACTTTGGGTCATGATCCCAGGGCTCTAGATGCTATGAACAACAAAAGGTTGTGGTTGAGAGGGAACGTCTTCGGGTCATGAGCTTAAGGCTCTATATGCTATGAATAGCCTACGACTCTAGATGACATGAGCTACTCTAGTCGTTAGCATAAGGCTCTAGATGCTATGAAGAGCTTAGGGTGTTAAATGATTAGAATGACTCGGGATTTTGTCAACTTAGGCCTTTAGATGCTATGAACAATTAGGGGATGTGGATGATAAGAACGATTCGTGGTCGTTAGCCCATGGCTCTAAATGCTTTGAACAACTGAGGGTTATGGATGACATGAATGACTCCAGATCATAGAGGACATGAACAACTCTAGGTCGTGAGCTTAAGGCTTTAGATGCTATGAACAACTCTGGACAGTGGTTGACATAACCGACTCCAGGTTATGAGCTCATTGGTTTAGATGCTATGAACCACACAGGGCTATGGATGACATTAATGACTTCGGCTCATGAGCTTCGGGCTTTAGATGCAATGAAAAATTGAGGGTTGTGGATGACATGAACGACTTTGAGTCATTTTTTAGGGGCTCTAGGCTATGGTGGATAGAAACGATTACATGTTGTGAGCTCAAGACACTAGATGCTATGAAAAACTCATAGTGATGGATGACATGAAGGACTTCAAGTTGTGAGCTCACGGTCATGGCTAAAATTAACAGCTTTGGGTCCTAAGCTCAAGGCTCTATATGCTATGAATAACTCACAGTTGTGGATGATATGAATGACTTAGTATCCCGTGATCTCAAGCCTTCGGATGCTATGTATAGTGTAGGGTTGAGGAGCATATCCATGATTCTTGGTTGTGAGCTTATGAGGCCAACTGCTATGAAAAACTTAGGGATGTAGATGAAATTAAAGACCCCGAGTCATGAGGTCAAGGCTCTAGATTCTATTAAAAGCTCAGAGTTATGGATGATATGAACAACTCTAAGTCGTGGGCTTAGGGCTTTAGATGCTATGAACAGCTTAGAGCCGTGGTTTACATGAATGACTCCAAGTAATGATCTCAAGGCTCTTAATGCTATGAATAGCACAGGGTTATGGAAAATATGTGCTACTCCAGCTCATGAGTTTAGGGCTATGGATTTTATCAACAACTCAACATTATGGATGATATGAACAACTTGAGATCCCTTGAGCTCAAGCCTCTAGATGGTATGAATATCTCAAGGTTGTGGATTAGATGAACGATTATGCATCATGAGCTAAGGGTTATGGATGACATGAATGACTCTAAGTCATGGACACAAGGCTCTAGATGCTATGAACTTGTGGTTGACATGAACGATTCTGGGTCATGAGCTCATGGCTTTAGATACTATGAATAGCTCAAGGCTATGGTTAACATGAATGACTCCATGTCGTAAGGTCAGGGCTTTAGATACTATGCACAACTCAAGACTGTGGTTGACAAGAATGAATCTAGGTTCTGAGCTTAAGGCTCTAGATGCTATGAACAACTCAAAGTTATGGATGATATGAACAACTAGGGATCCCATGAGCTCAAGGCTGAGGATAATATGAACAATTCATGGTCATGAGCCTATGAGTCTAAATGCTATGAACAACTCAAGGCTCTAGATGACATGAATAACTCCAACTCATTAGCTCAAGCCACTATATTCTATGCATAGCTCAAGGTTATCATTGACATAAACGATTTTGAGTCATGAGCTTATGACTCTAGATGCTTTGAAAAGCTCTTGGGTGTGGAGGACATGAACGACTCCAGGTCGTGAGCTCATGACTCTAGATGGTATGAACAACTCAGGGTTGTGGTTGACATGAAGAACTCTAGGTCATCAGCTTAGGGATCCAGATACTATGAAAAACTAATGGTGGTGGTTGACATGAACGACTCTAGGTCGTAAGCTCAGGGCTCCAGATGCTATGAACAATTGAGAGTTATGGATGATATTAACAACTAGAGATCTTCTAAGCTTAGGCCTTTAAATGCTACAAACAACTAAGGGTTGAGATTGATATGTATGATTCTTAGTCGTGATCCTATGAGTCTAAATGTTATGAACAGGTCAGGGCTCTAGTTTACATGAATTACTCCAGATCGTTAGCTCAAGGCTCTAGTGCCATGAAAATCACAAAGTTGTGGATGACATAAATGACTCCAAGTTATGAGCTCAGGGATCTAAGTGTGATGAATAACTCATGGTTGTTGTTGTAATCAATGACTTTTGGTCGCGAGCACATGGCTCTAGATACTATGAAAAGCTCCAAGTTGTAGTGGACATGAATGACTTCTGGTCGTGAGCTCAAGGATCTAGATGTTATGAACAGCTCAAGCTAGTGATTGACATGAACAACTCTGAGTCCTGAGTTTAGGGCTCTAGATGCTATGAACAACTCAGGGTTAAGATTTACTAGAACAACTCGGGGTCATGAGCTTAAAGCTCTAAATGCTATGAACAACTCAGAGTTGTGGATGATATGAACAACTCGGGATCCTATGAGCCAAGGTCTTTAGATGCTATGAACAACTTAGGGTTAAGGATGATACGAACTTGATTCGTCCCCAATTGGTGTTCTACTTTGATTCAGTCCTCAGACTGGAGTTATCAACAAAATTTACAAACCTAATTCACCATACACTAGGGTAGCATAGCTAGCATAGTATAGTGGTTCTAGGATCGTCCACAGGGATGGGTTTTCATATCACACGTGATATTATTTAAAGTACTGAAATGGTGGTTTTTCTTTTATGAGTTAGCTTTAAAAGAAAACATAATCTTTGGTTGAAAAAGATTGGTTTTAAACTAACAAAAAATAATAACTGAGATTAATTACAAAGAAAAGGTTTCTTGGAGTTTTAGGACACTAGGCTTAGGTTCCTAATACAAAAGGGGAGATTTTGGATCTTTTCCTCGCATTGGGAACAATAACATAAAGAATGGTTATCTCCAGAATTGGTGTGTTACAACTGCCTCCTATTAATGGTCTCAAACACTATAGTCCTCTCACTGTGAATCATCTTTCAATGGCTCGTACCTCTCACCTAGTATTAGCCATTCAAGGTGATCCCTTAACCTTGGATTGCCCTTCAAAAGCTCGCAAGAGATAACTAATGGATGTCTCCAGGGAGTCTATAAAGCTTACCAAGTGTTGGCTATTCTAGGTAATCCTACCTTTAAACCACCTCTCAGAGGCTCACAATAGATAACTAATGGATCTCATTGAGGGAGTCCGAAAAGCTTACAAAGTGTTGGCTCAGGTGATTTTAAGGGATTTCAAGTTAGTAAAAAGATAAAAACCATTAATAGGGTAACAACTTTTCCTCATTTAAAACAAGGGAAACTATCACTTTTGTATCTGAATCCCTTACCTAGTTTCCTTCAGTCCAAGAAACAAAAAACCTAGCCACTCATCCTCTGAGAAAACATCCTCAAAGATTGTTTGGCTAGAAAGAAAATGAAAACAAAATGAGTAGGTAAGGCAAAGCAATGCTCTGTATATTTCTTACTACAAATGTACAAGTGTTCTCTTATATTTCTTCCGAGATTCCGAGATATATACAGAAGATATTTTCTAAGACATATCTAGAGAGATATTTTTAACCTCCCTTTAGATATCGTAAATATCTAGAAAATATCTTTAGTTAATTACAAGGAGAAAATAGGTAATTAAACAAAATATCTTGAGATAAAAATCTAATTGAGTCAGTGCAAAAATATCTGAAGATTACACAGGAAGATTTGACAATGCTTGCGAAAATTTCGCACAAGGTGCGAAATTCATTTTCCTCAGTTTCGCAAGGCTTGCGAAATGACCCTCCAACTTGGTGCAATTGTCTTCAAATGACCATAACTTCTTCATTTCAGCTCTGATTTGCACACTATTTGAAGTGTTGGACTTCTGAATTCCCAAGCTTTAAAACGATATATAATATGTATACAATGGACTCTAGGAAGTGCTCTAACTTTGTCTTGTAGATGCTCTCATTTTGAATTTCGCATAGCATGCGAAATTGCTTCATGTTAGATTTTTCTCTCTGTTTTTCTTCCTTGCATCTCTTGATTAGCTTGGAAACCTATTTCCAAGGGTTGCACAAAATTCTCCCTCATTCTTGGCTTGCTTCAATGATAAAAAAGCTACCAAAAACACTAAAACTTGCCAAAAACTGATTAGTAACACTTGCAAGGGTCTTTAACATGCCAATTGAGTTAAAAAGTATTAACTACTACTCAAAAGTGTTTAAAACAGTTAATTTTAAGCTATAAAAGTGCATTTTTTGAGTAGTAATCACTCTCCCCAACCGACACATTGCTTGCTAGTCCTTTAGCAATGAAGGAGAGATAATGAAAAATAAATAGTAAAATAATTTAAAAAATCATGCTAATCACTCCAAAAAAATTTATATGGCATGATGCGGAACATACTCTCTCATGGAACATCAAATAAGCAAAACCCAACCTTCAACAAGAGTCATCAAATCTCTTGCTTAATCACAATTTATAGGCATTATGCAAATTTAAGCATCAAAAGAATTTCCCCTCCCAAAGGTCCAACCCTTACTCTTCCACAAAAATCTAAGGGTTATTTATTAGTTTCCGAAGATAGTATGTCGAACTACTCTCTCCCCTCAACCTAGTTCTTTCTCAAATCTTAGTAAACTGATCAACATCCAATAGGCTAGGAACGCACCTCTTTTATTTCATAATTTATTTTCATTGTAGGAGTGCAATATTAAAGATATTGTTTTCGAAAGTGTCCATGTAATGGGGATCCATCGATGACTCCCAACCAATCAAGGTTTAGGGCATCAAGCTTTAAGGATCTTTCGACCACTAACTCTCGGATTTTACCCCAGATTTTTGAGAATGAAATTTAATACCCAAGCACCTACAATATATTAAACTCCACCTATTCACCCTTGTAACGAGCATTGAGGTCGGTGACTCCCAACCAATCAAGGCTTAGGGCACCGGGTTTTAAAAGACTTTTGCCATATACCCCTCGGACCTTGCTCGGGTTTCAAGGCAAGCGTAACACTTTGTTCTTTCTTATATTTTTTTCAAAGGCTCATTGGCCTTTTATAAGGTGTCCCAACATTATTAAAACGAGGTCAAAGGTACCAAGTCTAAATTTTCCTCAGTTAAGGGGGTGAGATAGTTTTTCATCTTATAAACGGAACCTAATGTACACAGTGTGTGGCAAGACTAAAGTGGAAGAAATAAGGTTGAAATTAATAATTCATCAACCTCAATAAGCATAATACAAACTCTAATATTTAAGTAAAAAGACAAGAACTCAATTTCTCCCATTTCATTTTGAGAATTTTTCCCTAATAACCATGGAGAGTAGGAAAAAAAAATTTAAAATTAAGTAAAAAGTAACTAAATTAACAAAATAACTTAGCATTATTAATAATACTTACTTCCTAAACTCTTCCTTCAACCAAGATCAACATTGTCCTCAATGTGTCAAGATCGATTGAAAATATATGGAGGAAGTGGTATCTCCTGAGTGACATGGAGTTTGAGTTGTATAGGAGAAACCACATGAGTCAACAAAAAACAAAACAGTCATGAAAAGAGGAAATAGAAAAATGCTATGTATAACAAAAAATGATGTCTATATATTAATCTAAGAAAGCATAATCTGAAATATGATCACGTAATACATCCAATCCCAGAATATAAAGCATCAAAACAAGGAACAATCTCTACTAATATAATATGTAAATACAATAGGATAAAGAGATGTCCTATGATCAAGTAACGGGGGCCTCTGGTGGAGATGATGCATTCTCAGATGGGGCGTTGCAAGGTGGCAGAGGGATTCGCAGGGCATTTTGGTTTTCGTACAGTGCCTTTTGGAATTCGCACAACAAATTCACAAAGTAATTTTGCAAGGCAATTTCACAACTGCGAATTTTTTTATTTTTTTTGTGTGTGAAAAATTCGTAGAGTGTGTGAACTGATTTCGCATGCCCTGTGAAAAATTCACAAGGGTGTGAACTATCCTGTTTTCTCCTCTGTTTGAAATCCGCTTACAATCGATCATAAAAAAATCTAACTTAAATCAAACCAAAGTAAAATTAAAGTGAGAAATCAAAATCAAAACAAGTTTAAAAATAAAACAAAAAGATATGGACTTGATAGTCTTTAGAAAGACCAAGTCCATAAAAAAAAAAAACTGGTCTTGTCAAGCTTGATGTGGATAAAGGAGGATGAATTCTTCCTTTTACATTTGTTGAGGATGGCAACTTGACAATACAACCTTTGCTTCGTCTTCTTCCCGGTATGCATATTTCATCTCTAGAGGTAGCGGGTTAAGAATAAGCTTTGGGGGCTCCTTCTTAGCATGTCTCTGTATCTCCACCTCATTGAGTAAGGGTTGCATTTCTTTTCTCCTCGTCCAAGGAGACAGAGTAGCAAGCAAATCTGAGGGTTAAGGTAACCCTTCATCATGTTTTGGCTTGAATGTGGACTGACCAACTTCTTTACCACTCATTACGGTAATAACTGCGTTGACTTCCCTTACCTGTGAAGGTTCTCCCTCTCGAGCCTCCACTTCATGGATACCCTTGGGATTTTGATAAGCTTGAGAAGGAAACTTTCCTTTTTCTTGCACTGTGTTGAGGTTGGTAAGCCTTGAGATTGCGTATTGGAGATTCTCTATCTTCTGAGACAAATCATTTTCCATCCCATCCATCATTTTGTTTACACTGTCAATTTCTTGCCTGAACTGAACATTGATGGATTTCTGGTCTCCAACAAAGTCTCCCATGACCTTGCTAAGATTTATAATGGCTTATTCAAGATTCGAGGCTTGCGGGGGTGCTTGGCCAGGTTGCGTGTACTAAGATGGCCTTGGCTTCCAAGAGAAATTTGGATGGTTCCTCCAATTTGAATTGTAGGTGTTGTCATATGAAGCGTTGTTATTGGGCTTAAATTATCCAATAACATTTGCTTGATCCCCAATCATTTCTCTCACAGCTGTAATCATAGGACATTCCACGACCAAGTGCTCAAAATATTGATAAATTGAACACGACATAGCTTGAACTGGTATTTCAGAAATGGCCTGCACTTCTCGTATCTTCTTCATTTCTAACTCCTCTAATCTTCTTGCCATAGCTGCAACTTTTGCTTTCATATCGATGTCTGCCTTCACAGTATACATCCCATCCTTAGCATTAGGAGCATTAGGTTAAGACTTCATCATTCCCACTTCTCTGGCATTCGACTCATCCCATCCTCTTGAAACTTCAGCCACATAACTCAAGAAATCCATGGCTTCCTCTAGATTCTTACTCATGAAGTCTCCTCCACACATTGTTTCTAAGAGTTGCTTCATTGAGGAAGACATACCGTTGTAAAAATAGCTCACCAATAGCCATGTATCAAAGCCATGGTGAGGACAAGCATTGATAGCTTCCCTGTATCTCTCCCAACACTCATAGAATTTCTCATTCTCTTTAGCTAATAAGTTTGAAATTTGCCTTTTCAAGCCATTGGTCCTATGAGTCGGGAAAAATTTCTTAAGAAATTCAGCTTGCAAATCAGTCCAACTTCAGATACTCCTTGGCCTTAAAGAATTAAGCCAGACCTTAGCCTTATTCTTCAAAGTGAAAGGAAATAGCTTGAGCCTCATCAAGTCAATTGAAGTTCCTTTTTCTCGGAATGTATTACAAACCTCCTCAAATTCCTTGATATGCATGTAGGGATTCTCACTTTCCATCTCATGGAAAGTAGGTAAAAATGGCACAATATGTGGTCGGATCACTAGCTGCTCTGTAGGTGGCACTATACATGATGGTGCACTCATACAAGGTGGATGCATGTGGTCCCTCATGGATCGGTATGCGATGAAATTCTCCTCCTGAGCATGTTGACTATGCTGATCTTCAGGTGTAGCTTCCATGACTTTCACACATAATTCCAACTTTGTTTCGTGAGGTGTTTCGATTTTCAAAAGTCTTCCCTCATTGTCTTGTATCCAATATGGCATGCACAACTAGCAATAACTGAAACAAAAACAAAAAACAAGAAAAGTAATTCTAAAAGAAAAAAGAAAATTAAGATTAACTAAAAATTAGATAAAAGATAAACTAAAAACAAAAACAAATAAGAAGAGTTAGTAAAAGAATAGAAAAATCAACAAACTTGTGATGAAGATCACAAGTATTCTGAAAAGATCATATCACTGTAAAGTGGCACCATCCTCGGCAACGGTGCCATTTGATTCATCCCCAATTGGTGTTCTACTTTGATTAAATCCTTAGACGGGAGTTATCAACAAAATTTATAAACCTAATTCACCATACACTAGGGTAGCATAGCTAGCATAGTATAGTGGTTCTATGATCGTCCATAGGGATGGGTTTTCATATCACACGTGATATTATTTAAAGTACTGAAATGGTGGTTTTTCTTTTATGAGTTATCTTTAAAAGAAAACATAATCTTTGGTTGAAAAAAGTTGGTTTTAAACTAACAAAAAATAGTAACTGAGATTAATTACAAGTGATTCGACTCATGGTAGCTTAGCTTTAAAGGCGTATCAACAAAATTTATACCTTAAATACTATTACTAAAGTAGTCAAGCTACTATAGCATAGTGGTTCTAGGATCGTTCACTGGGAAGGGTTTTCGCAAACACAAGTGATATTCAAATTAGGAAAATAGGTGATTTTCTTATGGATGTTAGCTTTAAAAGAAGATGTAAATGTTTTAGAAAGATTTAAACTAATTTAAGCTAACATTAAAGACTAAAATGAAAGGGTGTAAAAACAAGTTTCTCAAAGATAGGATAGCTATGCTCTGGCTCTTATGCAAATTGGAAATCTCAGGATAGGCTCCTCGCGTTGGGGTTGCAACTATGGTGATGCTTGCTTCCCGAACCGGTATGGATTTAGCAAATCAAGTTTTAATCCTTTAAAATGGCAAAACAGATGGTAGTGAATTTCATCAATGGTTATTCACCTTAGACTTCCTTTGAATGGCTCGTAAGAGATAACTAATAGTCTAAAGCTAAAAGCTTACCAAATATTGGCAACTCAAAGTCATTCCAGGTGATAAACTCACATTTCAATGGCCATTGAAATTGGTTCTAACGGATTAATGCAAAACTTGGAATTGAAAACCTCACCTTCCAATAGCTCGTAGGAGATAACTCATGGATAGAAATCCAAAAGCTTATCAAGTATTGGCCGTTGGAAGTTGTCCAAAGGAAATAAAAACCAAACTTTGCATTAATGAACCATTAATGAAAAACGACTACCTTACCTTCCAGGTGCGAGAAATTTCCATGGGATTGCATCCAAGCCATCACATAACATCCATACTTTGAGAAACTTAAAAGGTTTTAGCCTCTCATCCTTGGGGATTTCATCCTCCAAGGATGTTTGGCTACTAAGAAAATGAGAAAGAAAGAGAAGGAAAAATAGAGCAAGGCTCTGTACTTCGATTCTATATAATTCAATAATAATATAAATATTTCTATATATTTTCTATATTTGTTACAACGGATGCAAGGGAATATATATAGAAGAGTTTTTCCAACCTTCCTAGCTAAGAAATCTTATGATTGGTGGATTACAAGGAGAAGAATGGAAATTTATACAAAAATATCTAAAAGAAAAGATCTAAAGTGGAGTCGGCAAAAACAGAGGAAAATTCGCACCATGCATGGGCTGTGCGAATTTGGAAGGTGGTGTGCGAATTTCGCACACCGTTTGCACAAGCTGAAGGTGTTGTGCGAATTTCGCACAAGCTTGGAGCAGTTGTCTTCCGAAGGCCATATCTTCTTCATTTCAGCTCCAAATCGTACACGGTTTGAAGCGTTGGATTCTTGACTTCCTGAGCTTTGAAATGGTATATAGAATGTAGAAAATGGACTTCGGAAAGTGCTCCAAAAGTGCGAAAGAAGACTGCAGCTGCTGTCCTTTGTTTTCCTCTTTGCTTCCCTTTGCTTCTCTTTGCTTCTCTTTGCTTCTCTCCTTTTGTTGGCTTGTCTTAATGATCCAAAAAGCTGTTAAAACACTAAAACTAGTCACAAATATGATTAGAAGTCATTTGATTACTACTCAAAAAGTGCTATTTGATAGCCTCTAATTAATCCTTTTAAACACTTTTGAGTAGTAGTTAGTGCCTTTTAACCCAATTAGCATGTTAAGGCCCCTTTCAATCAATTCTAAGCAAAATGTGTAAGTTTTGGTGTTTATGTTAGAATTTTGATCACCAAAGCATTAGGAGATTGAGGAGAGTTATATGGAATCCTTGGCAAGCAATGGGAAGCTTAGAGGAATGAAGAATCGAAGCCTTGAAGCACTTATGCCATAAGCAAAGTCTGGAATGCAAAGGGGAAGCAAAGAGAAATCAGCCATGGAGCATTCTTGATGACAGTCACTGCAGCTACTTTTGGAGCACTTCGTGATGTCCAATTCATGCATACAATATGTCATTTGAAAGCTTAGGAAGTCAACAATCCAATGCCTCAAACCGTATGCAATTTGGATTTGAAATGAGGAAGTTACAGCCTTTGGAAGACAACTGCTCTAAGCTGAAGGAAGACTTCAGAAAAGTGCTGCGAAATCAGCCCTTTGTTGCAAGATATTTCGCAACACTTTTGCACAGTGCTATGGAACTCCCTTGAAGCTTCACGCCGCGATGGAAGCCAAACACCACAAGATGGAAGTCCACTTTGCAAAGGTGTTGAATCAGCAGGATGCTATGAAGAAATTTCGCAGCTCTTCTTGTGCACCTGCGAAATTTCGCAGACCTCACTTTTCACCTGCGAAGTGGTCCTGAGTGCTTCCCGATATTTGTAACCGACACTTGGAGATATTTTTCATTAGATTTTTGTTGCTTAAATGCCCAAATTCTCCTTGTAAGTCACCAATGATAGGATTCCTTAGTTTCTAAGTTAGGAATTTGGCTAAAATATCAATGTAATAGTTGATTATGTGATTTTGGTATAAAGGGAGCCCGAGGAGCCTGTTCTGAGTGTGTTAGAGTGATGAACCTTTTGTAAAGTTTTAAAAGGAAGAAATACACAGAGCTTTAGCTCTTTTCTACCTTACCTTCTCTCTTTGATTGTGTTTTTACTTATTTTACTAAGTTATGCACTCTCTGAGGAGCTTTCCCCAGAGAATGAGTAGCTAAACCTTTTAGTTCCTTGGAGTTAAGGTTGCCGGGAAAGGTTCCAAGTGCATCAATCAGAAGCTTTGTGGTTTCAGCTATTAATGAAGAGTAAGTGTGTCCCGTGAATGGTTTCTAATGTTTTAGTTAACTTAAAACACCTTGGAGTCACCTGGGCCAACACTTGGTAAGGCAAGTGATCTCTAACCATGGAGATGCACTAGTTTACCCCTTGCAAGGCCTCTGGTAGGTGACTTGAAGGTAGGATTTTCTAGAATAGCCAACACTTGGTAAGCTTTTGGACTCTTAGGAGACATCCATTAGTTACCTCTTGCGAGCTTTTGACGGGTAATCCAAGGTTAAAGATCACCTTGAATGGTAAAGGCTAGTGAGAGGCTCAAACCATTGCAAGTTGCATCAGTGAGAGAATTAAAGCTGAAATCCAATTAAGGGATGCATTTGTGCAGCACCTGTTAGAGAATTGACTTTATGTTAATTCTCTAATGTGAGGAAATGAACCAACTGACCGGAGCTATGCTTTTGCATGAGGAACCTCCCCTGTATACCTGAATCTCCAAGGAATGCTTTTCTTCTTAAGTTATTTTCATCACTTGTTGTGTTGTTAATCTAAGTCCATACCTTTTTCAACCAAAGTTTGTGTTTTATTTCTTAAGCTAATCTTAAAATGAAACAACACCAATTCACTTTGAATTGGTATCATTTTCAACTTGAGTATCCTTCCCAGTGGAACGATCTTAGAGCCACTATGCTATAGTAGCTTTGTATTTGCTACCCTAGTTCATGGTGTTATAGGTTAAAAATTTTGTTGATTACACCTGCCATCAAGGAGCACCAGCTGGACATACATCAGCTGAGACACCAATTAGGCATGGATCATCATTGCTAGGTCCTTAACATGCCAATTGGAATAAAGATGGAGAATTACTACACAAAAGTGCTTAAAACATAATGACTTAAAGGTGTAAAATAACACTTTTTGGGTAGTAATCAACAAGGAAAAGGTTTCTTGGAGTTTTAGGTCACTAGGCTCAGGTTCCTAATACAAAAGGGGAGATTCTGGATCTTTTCCTCGCATTGGGGAACATAAAGAATGGTTATCTCCAGAATTGGTGTGTTACAACTGCTTCCCATTAATGGTTCCAAACACTATAGTCCTCTCACTGTGAATCATCTTTCAATGGCTCGTACCTCTCACCTAGTATTAGTCATTCAAGGTGATCCCTTAACCTTGGATTACCCTTCAAAATCTCGCAAGAGATAACTAATGGATGTCTCTAAGGAGTCTGAAAAGCTTACCAACTGTTGGCTATTCTAGGTAATCCTACCTTTAAACCACCTCCTAGAGGCTCGCAAGAGATAACTAATGGATCTCATGGAGGGAGTCTGAAAAGCTTACCAAGTGTTAGCTCAAGTGATTTTAAGGGATTTCAAGTTACTAAAAAAATAAAAACCATTAACAGGGTAACAACGTTTCCTCATTTAAAACAAGGGAAACTCCCACTTTTGTATCCGGATCTCTTACCTAGCTTCCTTCAGTCTAAGAAACAAAAAGCCTAACCACTCATCATCTGAGAAAAAATCCTCAAAGATTGTTTGGCTAGAAAGAAAATGAAAACAAAATGAGTAGGTCAGGTAGAGCAACGCTCTATATATTTATTACTACAAATGTACAAGTGTTCTCTCATATTTCTTCCGAGATTTGGAGATATTTTTAACCTCCCTTTAGATATCGTAAATATCTAGAAAATATCTTTAGCCGATTACAAGGAGAAAATAGGTAATTACACAAAATATCTCGAGATAAAAATCTAACTGAGTCAGTGCAAAAATATCTGAAGATTACACAGGAAGATTTCGCAATGCTTGCGAAAATTTCGGACAAGGTGGGAAATGACTCTCCAACTTGGTGCAGTTATCTTCAAATGGCCATAACTTCTTCATTTCATATTCGATTTGCACACTGTTTAAAGCGTTAGACTCTTGACTTCTTGAGCTTCAAAACAATATATAGTATGTATACAATATACTCTAGGAAGTGCTCTAAATTTATCCTGTAGATGCTCTCCTTTTGAATTTCACATAGCATGCGAAGATTTCGCAAAACAGCTCAGGGTTGTGGTTCACATGAACCACTCTGAGTTGTTAGCTTAGGACTCTAGATGTAATGAATAGCTTAAGGATGTGGATGACATGAATGATTTTGAGTCGTATTCTTAGGGCTCTAGATGCTATGAACAGCTCAGGACTATGGTTTACATGAATTACTTCCAATTGTGAGCTCAGGGCTCTAAATGCTATGAATAGCTCAAGTCTATGGATGACATGAACAACTACGGGTCATGAACTCAAGGAGTTAGAAACTATGCTTAGTAGCTTGGAGCAATGGTTGACCTGAACAACTACGAGCCATGCGCTTAGAGCTTTAGAAGCTATGCATAGATTAACATTGTGGATGATATGAATGACTCAGAATCCCGTGAGCTCAGACCTATAGATACTATGAATAACTCAGGATTGTGGATGATATGAACGATTCTATGTCATGAGCTCAAGGTTGTGGATGACATGAATGACTCCGAGTCATGAGCTTAGAGCTCTAAACATTATGAACGGCTCGGGGTTGTGGTTGACATGAACAACTTCAAGTTGTGAGCTAAGTGCTTTCGATGCTATGAAAAGCTCTAGGTCATGGTGGACATAAATGACTTCAAGTCGTGAGCTCAGGACTGTAGATGCTATGAATACCTAAGGGTAGTGGTTGACATGAACAACTCTAGGTCATGAGTTCAAGTCTCCAAATACTATGAACAACTCAAGTTATGGTTGACATGAATGACTCTAGGTCATAAGCTTAGGGCTCTAGATGTTATGAATAGCTCAGAGTTATAGATGATTTGAACAAGTCGGGATCCTATGAGCTAAGGCCTCTAGATGCTATGAACAACTTAGGGATAAGAATGATATGAACAATTCTTGGTCATGAGCCTATGAGTTTAAATGTTATGAACAACTCAGGGCTGTGGATGATATGAATGACTTTAAGTCAATAAATGAGGGCTCTAGATGCTATGAACAACTCAGGGTTATAGTTGACATAAAGGACTTCGAGTTATGTACTCTAGGCTCTAGATGTTATGAACAACTCAGAGTTGTGGATGCTATGAATGACTCGGTATCCCATGATCTTAGGCCTCTAGATGTTATGAATAACTCAAGTTTGAGGATGATATGAAAGATGCTTGATTGTGAGCCTATGACTCTAAATGATAAGAATAGATTAGGATTGTTCATGACATGAACAAATCTCAATCATAAGCTTAGGAATCTGGATGCTATGAAAAACCCAGGGTTGTGGATGATATAAACAACTATGGATCCAGTGAGCTCAAACCTCTAAATGCTTTGAAAAGTTCAGGGGTGTTGGTTATATGAATGATTCATAGTCATGTGCCCATGGCTCCAAATTCCATGAACAACTCATGGTTATGGATGACATGAATAACTTTGGGTGGTGAGCTCAAGGCTCTATATGCTATGAACAACTCAAGGTAGTGGTTGACATGAATGACTCCGGGTCATGAGCTCAGGACACTAGATACTTTGAATGGCTCAAGGCTATGGTTGACATGAATGACTTCGGGTCATGAGCTCAAGGCCCTAGATGCTATAAACAACTTAGAGTTATGGATGATATGAACAACTCGGGATCCTATGAGTTGAGGCCTCTAGATGTTGTGAACAACATAAGGCTAAGGATGATACGAATGATTCTTGGTTATGGGCCTATGATCCTAAATGCAATGAACAACTCAGGGCTGTGGATGACATGAATGAATCCAGGTCGTGAGTTCAAGGCTCTACATGCTATGAACAACTCAAGGTTGTGGTTGACGTGAAGGACTCCGAGTCATGTGCTTAGGGCTCTAGATGTTAGGAATAACTCAAAATTCTGGATGATATGAACCACTCAAGATCCTGTGATCTAAGGCCTTTAGATGCTATGAACAACTTAAGGTCGAGGATGACATGAACGATTCTTGGTTGTGAGCCAATAACTCATAATGCTATGAATAGCTCAGGGTTATGCATGAAATGAATGACTCCTAGTCATGAGCTTAGGACTCTTGATGCTATGAACCACTCAGGGTTATGGATGATATGAATGAGTACGAATCCCGTGAGTTTGGGCCTCTCGATGCTATGAAAAGCTCAGGGGTGTGGATGATATCAATGATTCTTGGTCATGTGCCCATGGATTTAAATGATATGAATAGCTTAGGGTTGTGGATGATATGAATGACATTGGGTCGTGAGCTTAAGGCTTTAAATGTTGTGAACAACTCAGAGTTGTTGTTGATGTGAACAACTCCAGGTCATGAGCTTAGTGTTTTAGATGACATGGACAACTTAAGGTTGGGAATGACATGAATAACTTTGGGTCGTGAACTTAGGTCTTTAGATACTATGAACAAATCAAGGTTGTAGATGACAGGAATGACTCCGAGTCGTGAGCTCAAGGCTCTAGATGCTATGAATAACTCAGGACTATGGATGACATGAGCTACTCTAGGTTGTGAGATTAGGGCTATTGATGCTACAAACAACTCAGTGTTGTTGATGACATAAATGACTTGGGATCCCATGAGCTCAAACCTCTAGTTGCTAAAAACATTTTAGGACTATAAATGATATGGTTGGTTCTATGTCATGAGCTTAAGGCTGTGGATGACATGAACGACTCTATGCCATGAGCTTAGGTCTTTGGATACTATGAACAACTCAAGGTTGTGATTGACATCAATGGCTTTGAGTTGTGAGCTCAAGGCTCTAGATGCTATGAATAGCTCAAGGTTGTGGATGATATGAGCTACTTCATGTGGTGAGTTCAGGGTTATAGATACTATGAACAACTCAACGTCGTGGATGGTGTCAATACTTGGGATCCCATGATCTCACACCTCTAGATGCTATGAACAACTCAAGGTTGAGGATGGCATTAATGATTCTTGGTACTAAGCCAATGACTGTAAATGTTACGAACATCTCAGAGATATGGCTGACTTGGACGAATTGATTACTACTCAAAACATGTTATTTTGTTGCTTGTAATTAGCTCTTTTAAACACCTTTGAGTAGTAATTATTACCTTTTAACTCAATTGGCATGTTAAGGACCCTTGCAATCGTTTCTAATCAAATTGTGTTAAGTTTTGGTGTTTTTGATAGCTTTTTGCTCACCAAAGCAATTTAAGAATGAGGGAGAGCTATATTTAGTTCATGGAAAAGCTTTTGGAAGCCCAAATTCATGAAGAAACCAAGCTTTGGAGCCTCATAGTCCTTTGCCTTAGTCGTTCAAAGTATGCAAGGAAAAATCAATGGAGAGAGGAAAACAGAGTGAAGAAAACAGAGGACAGCAGCTGCAGTCTTCCTTCACACTTTTGGAGCACTTCCCGAAGTCCATTTTCTACATGCTATATGTAGTTTCAAAGCTTAGGAAGTCAGCAATCCAATGCTTCAAACGGTGTGCAATTCGGAGATGAAATGAAGGAGTTACAACCGTTGGAAGCCGAACACCGCAAGTTGAAAGCCAACTTTGCAGCGCTGCGAAATCAGTCTTTTGCTGCGAAGTGATTTCGCAGCCTGTGGACCCCAAAATTTGTCCCAATTTTATTTTTACATTAATTTTGAGTCCAATTTTAAATCCCAATTACATGTGTTATTTTAAGCCCACTCACCCTTTAATTTTTAGTTTTCATTATTTTGTAAATTATCATTATTATTATTTTAAATCGTATTTTTACTTATTAATTTTATTTGTTATTATTATTATTATTATTATTATATCTATTTTATTTTTATTTTTATTTTTCTCTCTCCTCTCTCCTTTCTCTTTCCTACTCCCCAACCACCCCACCCTCTTCTTCTCTCTCTTCCCATTCTTCCCACATGGCCAGCCTCCCCACTTTCCTTACCCCCCATTTTTGTTTTTCTCCCCATTTTGCCCCCCATTTCCCCCCCCCCTCCCCCCAATTCCCAATATTTTCCCCCCATTTTTACTCTCTACTCTCTCCTCTCTCCTCTTTCCTCTTTTTCTCTCTGGCCCATCTCCAAGAGAAACGGCCGCCCCCCCCCCCCCTCCCAATGCGTCTTCTCTTTTTTCCCCCCTTTCTGCAACTCCACTAGGATTCAGAAGCGCCCCGGATTTTTATTTTGATTTTTCATCCTTCCATTCACTCTTCTTCACTCTCACTAGCCGGCACCCTACCCGCAGATCTTCCCATTTCTTTTTTCTTTTTTTCTTTTCTCCCCCGGAACGCCCACAGAAGCAGCCCCCAGATTTTTTTCTTTCATTTTCCATCTTCTTCCTCCTTCACGCCAGTCCACCACATCTCTCTTCCAGTAGCACGACCCCAACCCCCACTCCCTCCGGCGCCTTTTCCGGCTTCCTTCCATCCCCACCTATTTTTTTTCTCCCATTTTATTTTAGTTTTTATTTTATTTTATTTTGCTTCCCGAAAACCCGTCCACCCTCACAATCGCCACCGGCCAGTCGCCGCCGGCGAGCCCTCTCCCATCCCATCCGTTTTCCCGTTATTATTATTATTATTATTATTATTATTATTATTATTATTATTATTATTATTATTATTTGTTATTGTCATCATTATTATTGTTAATTATCATTATTATTATTATTGTTGTTATTTTATTTTATTTTAATGGTAATAGTTGTTTATGAAATTTGGATTGTTGAATTAATATGAAACTTGGGGTTAATTTGTTATTGGTAGATTAATACATAATTTGATTTAATTTATTGTTAGTAAATTAATTTGAAATTTTATTAATTTGGGTTTGTGGGCATATTGTATTTGGTGATTAATTTGAGGATATTTAGATTATATCAATTGCATATTGTTTATTTGGACTTGGGCCTATTGTTAAGTTGTTATTTGTTTGGGTTTATTGGATTGGGCTTGAAATATTATTTCTCTTGACCATGTATTTTTTTATGTGGGTTTGTTAATTGATGTGGATTTTGGGGCCCATAATGTGGGTGAGATTTGTTAGATTATTTGAATACCTGATATGGGCTTAGCCAATTTGAATTGTTTAATTTGGGCATGGGACAATTGTGGAGTATATTGAATTAGGCTTAAATTATGGAGTATTAAATTTAGGTATAGTAGAATTTATTTTAATTTATCCAATTTTAGGTTTGGTTGATTGTATTTGTATTTTTTTTTTTTTTTTTTTTTATTAATTTGGATGTTCTAGGTTAAGACCTATAGTAATTTGAGCTCATTTTAGTTGATGAAATTTATGGGACTAATTTGAAATTGGAATTTGGGTTTGAATATTTGTTTGGGATTTTATACATCTCTGGATATTTACATCTGTGCCATTCTTGTTTTTTGCATGGACCCACTCTGCAATCTTGTTGGCTGAGTACGAATTGATGACACGTGGAACTTATTGTAAGTTTATTTGGGTACATATTTTATTTCTTACTTTTTATTTGGTTTTATTTTTATTAGTTTGTACAAATATTCGTTCGCATGTATTTATTGAGTGTGTACAGAATTGAACATCAAACAAATTAGAAATTTTGTCTAAATGAGAAGAGGAAGTCAGCAGATATGTTTTAATAAAACAACAATTTTAAAATATTATTTTTAATAAAAGAAAGTTTTTATTTTATTTTATTTCATTTTTTATTTATAAAAATTAAAAAAAATGTATTTAGAAAAATCCCAAAAGAAATGTTTTTAATGGAATTTGAAAATTTGTTTTTAAATAATATTTGTCCAAAAATTTCTTTGTTTAACAAAAATTCTCCAAATATTGTTTTGTAAATAAAGTTGTCCCAAAAATTAATTTTTAATAAAAATCATCCAAAAAAATGTTTTTTTAATGAATTCTTCTTTACTTAATTAAAATTGGATTAAAAGTCATTTTTAGAAATAGATGATTTATTTATTCATTTTATTTTTATTTTTTTCTTTTAATTAAAAATTCTTTTGTAAATAAAGTTATGTCATTTTAAATAATTTATAAAAATCACTCTTTTAAATGAAAATGAATCTAAATACTTTTGTAAATAAAATTGTAAACATTCATTATCTTCTAGTAAAAGCAAGTAAAAATAATTTTTGTGCCCAAATTGAAATTTTGTAATAAATTCTTTTAAAACAATCAGTGTAAATAGATTTTTTTGAAAATTGAACACAACTGAAATTGAGAAAATAAATTAATTCTTTTTTTAAGTAAATAAATGGAAATCACTAATTCAAAATCATTTTTAATAGAATCATTTGAAACTTCTTTAAAACCTTTTTTTAAATATCTTTTATTTATTTAATTCAATAAATCATTTTGCATAATCCTCTTATTATTTATTTTGTGTATTCTTGTAATTAGATTTCATCATCGTTTTTGTGCATATTAATTTTCACCATGACTTGTATATTGATTATTTTTCTTGGTATCCATAATTAATTAATTAATTGCCACAATTTCCTAAATTCGTTTAGCAGAGATCGTACATATACGAGCTTAGAGGGGTGCTACGACTCACCACCGTACCTTCCCAATGAGTAACCTGACCCCCGGACCTAGACTCGATTTTTCACAGACCCGTTTTTTCCTTCAGGAGTCACACTTAGGGTTTTTTTTTCTTATTTTGTTTTTCCCTTTAAAAATAAAACAAAAATAAGTGGCGACTCCAAGTCTTTTTCTAAAAATCGAATTTTCATCAAATAAAATAAAAAACGAGTTTCGCCATCGAGTGGGAAACGCATGAGCCGAAATGCGGGGTCCACACAGCCCTTTTTGTGCGTCTGCGAAATCTCGCAGACCTCGTTTTCACCTGCGAAATGGTCCTTAGTGCTTCCCGATATTTGCATCCGACACTTTGAGATATTTTTCTTCAGATTTTTGTGTCTAAATTTCCATTTTCTCCTTGTATTCAACCACTCATGTAATTCCTTAGTTAGGAAGTATCCAAGGAAGGGTAAATTACCTTCCTATATAAACTCTCTTGTAAACACTAAAAAGGGGACTCTCGGGGAGCTTTCTCCAGGAGACCAACTTATGTATATTTTACATTTAGTGAAATACAGAGATCTCTTTTGCTTTCTTTTTCCTTCTACTATTTTCTTTTTCTTGGAAGCCAAACAGCCTCTGAGGATGTTTTCCCAGAGGATGAGAGGCTAAACTTTTGGTTTCTTGGAGTGAAGGAAGCTAGGTGAAAAGTCCAGATGCTAAAGTGGAAAACTCTCGTGCATTAAATACAGGTAGTTGGAGTTCATAAATGGCTTTTAAATCTAAAGTTTTGCTTTAAATCCCTTAGAATCACTTTGAATGGCCAATACATGGTAAGCTTCAGGTCTCTGTGGATGCTTATTGCTAGATCCATATCAGTCCATTAGTTATCATGTACGAGCCATTGGAAAGTGGTTCAAGGTGAAGACCCATAGTGTCTAAAGCCATTAATGGAACTTGACTACCACTTCTATTGACTTTTTATGGATTAAATCTTCATTGTTAAACCTATACAGGTTCGGGAAATAACTATAGGTTAAATCCCCAATGCGAGGAAAAAAATCTGGAATTTCCCATTTTGCATTCTGAACTTGAACCTAGCAACCCTTAGCTCCGGGAGACTTTCTTTCTTTCATTTCTACCTAGTTCTATATTAGTTTAGTTCCGAGCACCGCTTTCAAAACAAATATTATTTTCTTTTAAACTTTAAGTTTTTGACAAAGGAAATCATCATACTCAATTTCTAATCTATAGTCTATCACTGGTAGAGTGAAAACCCATCCCTGAGTTCGACCCTAGAGCTGCTATACTATAGTAGCTTTGCTACGCCAGTATTAGGTCATAGGATTTATAAATATTTTTTATTAAAATACTCAACTGGGCATGAATCAAATGGCGCCGTTGCCGGGGATGGTGCCACTTTGCATTGATATGATCTTATGAGAACACTTGTGATTTCCATCACAAGTTTGGTGAATTCATTTTTCACTAACTTCATTTCCTCTATTTTAATTGTAGAATTTCCTTTGTTAAGTTTACTTTCAATTTTTCTAACCTTAACTTTCTTCTAGCTTTCTTTTGTTTTTGTTGTTTTTGTTTTGTTTTCAGGTATGTTGTAACTTGTGTATGCCCTATTGGATTCGGGACCAAGAGGGAAGATTAGTAAGGATTGAGAATCCTCAAGACACAGAGTTGGATATCTGTGTAAACATCGTGGACCCTCCAACCGAGGATCAAAATTCTCGACACGGTCAAGGGGGTAATCCAAATGCATATCTATCCATGAGGGATAGAATGCACCCACCAAGGATGAGTGCACCCTCATGCATCGTGCCTCCTCTTGAGCAGCTGATTATAAGGCCCCATATTGTGCCCCTCCTACCAAATTTCCATGGAATGGAGAGTGAGAACCCATATGCCCACATCAAGGAGTTTAAGGAGGTGTGCAATACCTTTAGAGAGGGAGGAGCTTCAATAGACTTGATGAGACTCAAGCTATTCCCTTTTACTTTGAAGGACAAGGCAAAAATATGGCTTAATTCTTTAAGGCCAAGGAGCATAAGGAATTGGGCTGATCTTCAGGCCAAATTTTTAAAGAAATTTTCCCCACCCATAGGACCAATGGGTTGAAGAGACAAATCTCAAACTTTTCTACCAACGAAAATGAGAAGTTCTATGAATGTTGGGAAAGGTATATGGAGGCTATCAATGCTTGTCCTCATCATGGCTTTGATACATGGCTCTTGGTGAGCTATTTTTATGATGGGATGTCTTCCTCCATGAAGCAAATTCTTGAAACCATGTGTGGGGGAGATTTTATGAGTAAGAATCCGGAAGAAGCCATGGACTTTTTAAGTTATGTGTCTGAGGTGTCAAGAGGATGGGATGAACCCAACTCAAGAGAGAAAGGAAAGCTTCCCTCTCAACCAACCCAAAATCTAAAGGCTGGAATGTACATGTTAAATGAAGACATGGACATGAAAGCTAAGGTTGCAACAATGGCAAGGAGGTTGGAAGAACTTGAGTTGAAAAAAATGCATGAAGTCCAAGCCATTTCCGAGACACAAGCCCATGTCATGCCATGCACCATTTTCCAATCATGTGATCATGTGGTAGATGAGTGCCCAACCATCCCAGCTATGAGGGAGATGTTAAGTGATCAAGCCAATGTGTGGGGCAATTTAGGCCCAACAACAATGCACCTTATGGAAACACCTATAATTCAAGCTGGAGAAACCATCCAAATTTTTCTTGCCACCTCCATACCAACCACAAGACCAAACCCAAGCACCTCAACAACCTTCTTCAGTGGAGCAAGCCATTGCGAACCTAAGTAAAGTCATGGGTGACTTTATGGGTGAACAAAAGGCGATCAACTCCCAATTGCACCAAAAGATTGAAAATGTTGAGAGTTCTCAAAATAAGAGAATGGATGGGATGCAAAATGATCTATATCAGAAGATAGATAATATTCAATACTCCATCTCTAGGCTTACCAACCTCAACACAGTGAATGAGAAAGGAAAGTTTCCCTCTCAACCAAGCCAAAATCCAAAGGGTGTTCATGAAGTTGAAACCTAAGATGGGGAGTCTTCAAATTTGAGGGAGGTCAAAGCTGTGATCACTTTGAGGAGTGGGAAGGAGGTTGATCAACCCTTGCCTAAGGTGAGGCAAGAGAAAGAACTCATGTCAAAGAGAACCTTGGTTAAAGAGAGCATTAACCAAGAGGAGAGTGGGAAGAAAAATGCATCTAAATCAAGCATTGAAGATGAGCCAAGGATAGTGATTAAAGAGGATATGATGAAGAAACATATGCCTCCACCTTTTCCTTAAGCTTTACACGGAAAGAAGGAAATCAAGAATTCATCAGAAATTCTTGAAGTTCTGAGACAAGTGAAGGTGAATATACCCTTACTTGATATGATCAAGCAAGTCCCCACATATGCAAAATTTTTAAAGGACTTGTGCACGGTCAAGAGAGGGATACATGTGACAAAGAATGCATTCCTCACTGAGCAAGTAAGTGCTACCATTCAGAGTAAGTCTCCAGTTAAGTACAAAGATCCTGGATGTCCCACCATTTCAGTCAACATTGGAGGGACACCTGTGGAGAAAGCTTTACTAGACTTGGGGGCAAGTGTGAATTTGCTCCCATACTCTGTGTATAAGCAACTGGGACTTGGAGGATTGAAGCCCACAACCATCACTCTCTCCTTAGCTGATAGGTCAGTCAAAATCCCAAGGGGGGTGATAGAGGATGTTCTAGTTCAAGTGGACAAATTCTACTATCCTGTGGATTTTGTGGTGCTTGATACTGATCTCACTGTTAAGAAAGCAAATTATGTGCCAATCATCCTTGGGAGACCTTTCCTAGCTACCTCCAATGCCATCATTAACTGTAGGAATGGGGTGATGCAGCTCACATTTGGAAACATGACCTTGGAATTAAACATATTCCACCTATGTAAGAGACATCTTCACCCAGAAGAGGAGGAGGAATTGGAGGAGGTGTGCTTGATCGATACTTTGGTTGTAGAGCATTGTGACAAGAATTTAGAGGAGAGCTTGAATGAAAGCCTTGGAGTGCCAGAAGAAGGGTTACCTGAACCCTCTGATGTGCTAGCCATCATGTCTCCTTGGAGGAGACGGGGAGAGATCTTACCACTGTTCAATAAAGAGGATTCACAAGGAGCTGCTACGAAGGACCCTCCAAAGCTTGTTTTGAAGCCACTTCCTGTTGATTTAAAGTATGCATATTTGGAGGAAGATGAGAAATGTCCAGTGGTGGTTTCTTCAATTCTCACAAGTGATCAAGAGGATAGTCTTTTGAGAGTCCTCAGAAAATGCAAAAAAGCCATTGGATGGACAATTTCTGATCTGAAAGGGATTAGCCCTTTGATATGCACCCACCATATCTACATGGAGGAAGATGCAAAACCAGTGAGGCAGCCCTAGAGGAGGTTGAATCCTCACATGCAAGAAGTGGTAAGGGGTGAAGTTCTGAAGCTACTTCAAGTAGGGATCATATATCCCATTTTAGATAGCTTGTGGGTGAGCCCAACCCAAGTAGTCCCAAAGAAATCTGGAATTACTATGATCCAGAATGAGAAAGGGGAGGAAGTCTCTACACGTCTTACCTCAGGATGGAGGGTGTGTATAGACTATAGGAGGTTGAATTCAGTGACTAGGAAGGACCATTTCCCATTGCCTTTCATGGACCAAGTCCTTGAGAGAGTCTCAGGGCATCCTTTCTACTGTTTTTTGGATGGTTACTCAGGGTACTTCCAAATAGAGATTGATTTGGAAGATTAAGAAAAGACAACCTTCACTTGCCCCTTTGGTACTTTTGCCTATAGGAGGATGCCCTTTGGTCTATGTAATGCACCTGCAACTTTTCAAAGATGTATGCTAAGCATCTTCAGTGATATGGTGGAGCGCATCATGGAAGTCTTCATGGATGACATCACTGTATATGGAGATTCTTATGAGGTGTGTTTGTTGCATTTAGAAGCTGTTCTCCAAAGATGTATTGAGAAAGACCTAGTGCTAAATCGGGAGAAGTGCCATTTTATGGTACAACAAGGAATTGTCTTAGGACATATAATCTCCAAGAATGGCATTGAGGTAGATAAGGCAAAGGTGGACCTAATTGTTAAGTTGCCACCTCCCACAAATGTTAAAGGAATTAGGCAATTCCTAGGGCATGCTAGGTTCTATAGGAGGTTCATTAAGGATTTCTCAAAAATTTCAAAACCTCTTTGTGAACTCTTGGTAAAGGATGCCAAGTTTGTGTGGGATGAGAAATGTCAGAAGCGTTTTGAGGAACTAAAGCAATTCCTCACAACTGCACCAATAGTGAGAGCCCCAAATTGGAAATTACCTTTTGAGGTAATGTGTGATGCAAGTGATCTTGCTATGGGGGCTGTTTTGGGGTAAAGAGAAGATGGAAAGCCCTATGTGATTTATTATGCAAGCAAAACTTTGAATGAGGCTCAAAGGAACTACACAACTACTGAGAAGGAGTTGTTAGCAGTGGTTTTTGCCTTGGATGAATTTCGTGCCTATTTGGTAGGGTCCGTTATAGTGGTGTTCACTGACCATTCTGCTTTGAAGTACTTGCTAACCAAGCAAGATGCCAAGGCAAGATTGATAAGATGGATCCTTTTACTTCAAGAATTCAATCTTCAAATCCGGGATAAAAAGGGAGTTGAAAATGTGGTAGCTGACCACTTGTCAAGACTTGTGATAGCACATGACTCACATGGTTTACCTATCAATGATGACTTCCCTGAGGAGTCTTTCATGTCAATAGAGGTAGCTCCATGGTATTCTCATATAGCAAATTACTTGGTTATTGGAGAAGTTCCAAGTGAGTGGAGTGCCCAAGACAAGACGCATTTCTTTGCTAAGATCCATGCCTATTATTGGGAGGAACCTTTTCTCTTCAAATATTGTGATGATCAAATCATAAGGAAACGTGTTCCTGAACAAGAGCAATCAGGGATTCTATCCCATTGTCATGATAGTGCATGTGGGGGTCATTTTGCTTCCCAGAAAACAGCCATGAGAGTGATCTAATCAGGTTTTTGGTGGCCCTCTCTTTTCAAGGATGCCCACTCTATGTGCAAGGAATGTGATCGGTGTCAAAGGCTAGGGAAGCTAACACGCCGGAATATGATGCCCTTGAACCCCATCTTGATAGTGGATGTCTTTGATGTTTGGGGGATAGACTTCATGGGACCATTTCCAATGTCATTTGGACATTCCTACATTTTGGTGGGAGTGGATTACGTCTCTAAGTGGGTAGAAGCAATCCCATGTAGGAGCAATGATCATAAGGTGGTTCTCAAATTTCTCAAGGAGAACATCTTTTGAAGATTTGGAGTGCCTAAAGCCATTATCAGTGATGGAGGAACCCACTTTTGCAACAAGCCTTTTGAGACTCTTCTAGCCAAATATGGGGTCAAGCACAAGATAACTACACCTTATCACCCTAAAACAAGTGGCCAAGTTGAGTTAGCCAATCGGGGAAATCAAGAATATACTAATGAATGTGGTGAATGTGAACAGGAAGGATTGGTCTATTAAGCTCTTAGATTCATTATGGGCTTATAGGACTGCTTATAAAACCATTCTTGGAATGTCTCCGTATCGCCTTGTTTATGACAAAGCGTGCCATCTCCTAGTGGAGATTGAATATAAAGCATGGTGGGCAATCAAGAAGCTTAACATGGATTTGACAAGAGCCGGGTTAAAGAGATGTTTGGATTTGAATGAATTGGAGGAAATGAGGAATGATGCTTACCTCAATTCGAAAATCGCAAAAGCGAGGTTGAAGAAATGGCATGATCAGTTGGTAAATCGAAAGAATTTTACCAAGGGACAAAGAGTCTTGCTTTATGACTCTAAACTTCATCTTTTTCCAGGAAAATTGAAATCTAGGTGGACGGGTCCTTTCATAATTCGTGAAGTGTATCCCAATGGAGTCGTGGAAGTATTCAATCCCGAAGGCAGTCAAACCTTCAAAGTCAATGGCCATCGTCTCAAGCCATTCATGGAGCCATTCAAACCAGAAAAGGAGGAAATCAACCTCCTTGAGCCACAAAAGCCTAAGCAAATAAGGGTTTGATGGACTTGGTTTCACCGAAGTCCAAAATTTTTGTAAATTTTGTAAATTTCAATGTTTTATCCATACTTTTGATTTTAATTTTTGATCTTAAATTGTGTATTTATATGTAATTTTGTCTTTTTGAATGATCTCAGGTTGGAGAAAATGCAAAGAAATTGAAAGGATGTCTTTTGGAGAAAAAACAGGGCAAAAATAGGGGTCTGCGAGATTTCGCAGCCTAAGAGAATCCTCTGCGAAATTAGCACTTTGCTGCGAAATCATTTCGCAACTCAATTGACTCCTCTGCGAAAATTTTCACAGCTGCAAAACCAAGTTTGGCACACAAGTGCCACTTGGCAGCACAGGAACCCCCTTTTCGCAGCTGCGAAACGACTGCGAAATCCCAAAGCGTAAAAACTTCCAATTTCGCAGCCAAAGCTCCATTTCGCAGGGTATTTCAAAGCTGCGAAACCAATTTTGGCACACGAGTGCCACTTCGCAACACAGTGACCCCCATTTCGCAGTAGCGAAATGGGCTGCGAAAATAGCTTTTTTTCTGCGAAACCCCCATTTTGCTGCGAAATCGGCCTTCTTCTTCGAAAATCAAAATGACATTTAATATTCCGGTCATTTGAGTTGCGAAAGGGTTTCAGGAAGAGGAAACGCCATAGCAACCATCTGGTCATTCCTTTTTCGAGCCCGACGACGCGCGAACCTCCGATCATCACTTCTGGCCAAATTTCGTCAGTCCGATATGGCGCGCACCAGAGGAGCCAAATTATCCTCTCCTTCCAGCCGCAAACGAGTCCCGCGAGAGGCGCCTGTTCAAGGCCCCACCTCTGAACCTCCGCGGCCAGAAGCTGTTTCACCTCCGGCGAAGCCCGCGCCACAAAACCCTCCAGCGAGGCGTTATCTCACTAGGTCAGGGGGCCGTCCCCTGCAAAAGAGAGCCAGGGTCGAAAACTCAGAGCCCATAGACTTAACAGAGCAGTCCCCGGTTCCTTCACCAGAGCCCTCTCCGACACTATCTTCGGCGCCGTCATCAAAGCCTCCGACGAAGCCTCAAGAGCACCAGCCGCCACTTTCAGAGTCCCAAATTCCATATGGGATAGCTCCTGAAGTGCTAATCAGGCGTCCGATGCTGACTCAACCGCCAATTGAAGGGAATTTAGACTGCCCAGCTCGACCATTTCACTCTGAGCTGTGCTTTGACACAGGCACCTTCAAATTGCAGCCGGAGCTTGCAGATTCATTCCACCTACTACGCAGATATCGCATGGAGCATCTACTGACCCTAAGAGATTTCTTTTATCCCAAAGTAGCCATGGATTTTTATTAGTCCATGACTACTAATCAGGTCAGAGATCCTACTCTAATCCATTTTACTATTGACGGTCGGCATGACATTTTAGGAGCTCACCATATAGCAGAGGCCCTGCATATACCATATGAGCCAAGCCATTTTGAGGATTACCGAGTATAGACTAGTCCTTCTCGGCTGGAAATGATTCATATCTTGTCCAGAAGAGCTTCCACAAAGCCACATCTAGTGAGGAGGGAACTTCCTCCGAGCATGTTTCTCATTGATGCACTCTTGCGTCACAACATTTATCCACTACAGCACTGGACTCAGAAGACGGGAGTTCTTTTAGAGGCCCTGTTTAGGATTTCAGAGGGATATTTCTTTGGCCCTCACCACCTAATTATGGCTGCCTTTCTCTACTTTGAAGAGAAGGTGCATAAGAAGAAGTTGCAGTGAGCTGATGCCATTCCACTTCTTTTTCCACGGTTGCTGTGTCAGATTCTGGAGCATTTGGGGTATCCATCAGATCCTCAGCTGGAGCGCAAGCGTATATACCGAGAGGTATTTACTCTCGACAAGTGGACCAATATGACAGCATATAGAGTTGAGCAGCCAGAGCTCCCACAGCCAGCTGAGATACCAGCTGCCAGGAGAGCATCTCCAGATCATATACCTGAGGGAATACCCATTGCTTCTCCTACCATATCCAGAGCCCCTCCAATTACTCCAGCCTCATCAGAGCCCTCTGCTTCAGCTGAGCCAAAGATGGTCATTCCTATTTCAGAGTATAGAGATTTATGCCGCATACTACAGTCCCTGACCGCGTCTTAGAGTAGCCTTGCTCAGGAGATGACAGCTATTCGAGCTCGCCAGGAGCAGATGTTGACCACCCAGGCTCAGCACACTGCCATCTTGAGGCAGCTCCAGCATCATCTCGGTCTTCCATCAGCTACTGAGCATCTCACCCCCACCGCTGCAGTGCCACACTCACAGGCCACAGAGCCTTAAGCCCCTCCTGAATTAGCTACTGAAGAGGCAGAGCCATCTGCCTAAGCCATCAGCTCCAGCATCATCCACCCATCTGATCATTTATATATCTACTATATATTTCTTTTATGTATTTCGTTTTTGTTAGTCTTTTATGAAATCCCACCATTTTGATATCATATATGGGGATTACTTGTATTGCCTACTTTCTGATTGTACCCACATGAATTAAAGTAATACAAGTCTAGCATTTTTTGTTAACTCTTAGAATTAATTTATTCTTATTTCCTTTACTCACATCTTTTATTCTTTTTGAAACATGTGGTTTCTCTAATCAGTATTCGAAATTGATATCACTCAGGAGGTACCACTTCCTCCCTATAATTTCAATCACCCATATCACATTGGGAACAATGCTCAGCTCAGTTGGGGGGAAAAATGAGGAAGGAAGTATGCTAAGTTATTTTGGTAATTCAGTTATGTTAGTAAATTAGTTGTAGTTTTTTTTTTTACTTTTTACTCTAACCTCCATGGATTATGAGGAAAAAAATTCAAATCAAAATAGGAGAAACTGAACTTTTGCTTTTCACTTGGCTTAGAGTTTGGATTATCTTACTAAAGTGGTTCAATTGTTGAAGCTTCTATTGAAATCAAGTTTAATTCTTCCACTTTAAGCTATCCACACACTGTGCACAATAGATTCTGATTATAAGATGAAAAACTATTTCCCTCTTGACTTAGCAAAATTTTGGGACTTAGTACCTTTGACCTCATTTAATAATGTTGAGACACCTTATGAAAGGCCAATGAGCCTTTGAAAAAAAAAAAGCAAAATGTTTGCTTGCCTTGAAACCCGAGCAAGGTCTGAGGGTATATGGTGAAAATCTTTAAAACCTAGTGCCCTAAGCCTTAATTGGTTGGGAGTCACCGACCTCAATGCTTGTTACAAGGGTGGATAGATGGAGTTAGCATATGGTAGGTGCTTGGGTATTAAAAATTCATTCTCAAAAGTCCGGGGTGAAATCCGAGGAGTTAGTGGTTGAAAAATCCTTAAAGCTTGATGCCCTAAACCTTAATTGGTTGGGAGTCATCGATGGACCCCCGTTACATGGACAATTCAGAAAAGAGTACCCCTTAAGCCTTGTACCTTTTGAAAAAAAAAAATGTGTGTCCTTAGCTTAGTGAATTTGGTCAGTTTGCTAAGTGTTAAAAAGAGATAGGTTGGGGTGAGAGATTAGTTTAGCATACTATATTCGGAAGCTATCATCTTACACATAGATTTTTGTGGAAGAATAAAGTTTGGTTCTTTGGAAGTGAAAATGATTTTAAAACTTCAATTTGCATAATGCATTCCCTTGATCAATAGTGTTTAGTAAAGTTTTTGATAACTCTTGTTGAAATTTGAGTTTATATTTCTTTAATGTTCCACGTGAGAGTTAGATCATCATGCCACTTAAAATTTTTTGAAGTAATCAGCATGATGTAGTAAATTATAGTATTGTTTATTTTTATTTTTCTCTCCTTCATTGCTAAGGGACTAGCAATATGTCGGTTGGGGGGAGTGATTACTACTCAAAACATGTTATTTTGTGGCTTGTAATTAGCTCTTTTAAACACTTTTGAGTAGTAATTATTACCTTTTAACTCAATTGGCATGTTAAGGACCCTTGCAATCGTTTGTAATCAAATTGTGTTAAGTTTTGGTGTTTTTGATAGCTTTTTGCTCACCAAAGCAATTTAAGAATGAGGGAGAGTTGTATTTAGTTCATGGAAAAGCTTTTGGAAGTCCAAATTCATGAAGACACCAAGCTTTGGAGCCTCATAGTCTTTTGCCTTATTCGTTCAAAGTATGCAAGGAAAAATCAATGGAGAGGAAAACAGAGTGAAGAAAATAGAGGATAGCAGTTGCAGTCTTCCTTCGCACTTTTGGAGCACTTCCCGAAGTCCATTTTCTACATGCTATATGTCATTTCAAAACTTAGGAAGTCAGAAATCCAATGCCTTAAACGGTGCGCAATTCGGAGCTGAAGTGAAGGAGTTACAGCCATTGGAAGCCAAACACCGTAAGCTGAAAGCCAACTTTGCAACGCTGCGAAATCAGCCTTTTGCTGCGAAGTGATTTCGCAGCCCTTTTGTGCGTCTGTGAAATCTCATAGACCTCGTTTTCACCTGCGAAATGGTCCTTAGTGCTTCCCGATATTTGCGTCCGACACTTTGAGATATTTTTCTTCAGATTTTTGTGTCTAAATTTCCATTTTCTCCTTGTATTTAGCCACTCATGCAATTCCTTAGTTAGGAAGTATCCAAGGAAGGGTAAATTACCTTCCTATATAAACTCTCTTGTAAACACTAAAAAGGGGACTCTCGGGGAGCTTTCTCCAGGAGACCAACTTATGTATATTTTACATTTAATGAAATACAGAGATCTCTTTTGCTTTCTTTTTCCTTCTACTATTTTCTTTTTCTTGGAAGCCAAACAACCTCTGAGGATGTTTTCCCAGAGGATGAGAGGCTAAACTTTTGGTTTCTTGGAGTGAAGGAAGCTAGGTGAAAAGTCCAGATGCTAAAGTGGAAAACTCTCGTGCATTAAATACAGGTAGTTGGAGTTCATAAATGGCTTTTAAATCTAAAGTTTTGCTTTAAATCCCTTAGAATCACTTTGAATGGCCAATACATGGTAAGCTTCAGGTCTCTGTGGATGCTTATTGCTAGATCCATATCAGTCCATTAGTTATCATGTACGAGCCATTGGAAAGTGGTTCAAGGTGAAGACCCATAGTGTCTAAAGCCATTAATGGAACTTGACTACCACTTCTATTGACTTTTTATGGATGAAATCTTCATTGTTAAACCTATACCGGTTCGGGAAATAACTATAGGTTAAATCCCCAATGCGAGAAGAAAAATCCAGAATTTCCCACTTTGCATTCTGAACTTGAGCCTAGCAACCCTTAGCTCCGGGAGACTTTCTTTCTTTCATTTCTACCTAGTTCTATATTAGTTTAGTTCCGAGCACCGCTTTCAAAACAAATCTTATTTTCTTTTAAACTTTAAGTTTTTGACAAAGGAAATCATCATACTCAATTTCTAATCTATAGTTTATCACTAGTAGAGTGAAAACCCATCCTTGAGTTCGACCCTAGAGCTGCTACACTATAGTAGCTTTGCTACGCCAGTATAAGGTCATAGGATTTATAAATATTTTTGATTAAAATACTCAACTGGGCATGAATCACGAATCCAACTCATGAGCTCAATCTTAGGGTTGTGGTTGACATGAAGAATTTGGTTTGTGAGCCTAGGACTCTAAACGCGATGAAGAGCTTAGGACTATGGATGTCATGAGCTACTCCAAGTCATTAACCTAGGTCCCTGGATGCTTGAAATAGCATAAGGTTGTAGATGATATGAAAGATTCTAGATCATGTGAGCTTTGAACTCTAGATGCTATGAACAACTCAATAGTGTGGATGATATGAAAGATTCTATGATGTGTATCCATGACTCTAAAAGCTATGAACAACTCATGGTTGTAGATGACATGAACGACTCTAGGTCGTGAACTCTAGGCTTTGGATGTTATGAGTAATTTAGGTCTTTGGTTGACATGAACAACTCTAGGTCGTGAGTTTAAGGTTCTAGATACTATGTACATCTTAGGGTTGTGGATAACATGAACAAGTCTGGGTTGTGAGCTTAAGGCTTTACAAACTATGAACAAATCATGGTTGTCGTTGACATAAACAACTCCGGGTCGTGAGCGGAAGCCTACACACGCTATGAAAAGCTCAGGGTTATAAATGATATGAATGATTATGCATCATGAGCTCAGAGTTATGGATGACATCAATGACTTTGGTTCGTGAGCTCAGTGTTCTAGATACAACAAACAACTCAAAGCTATGGTTGACATGAACGACTCCAAGTTATGATCTCAAGGCTTAACATGCTATGAATAAAATCAAGGCGCTGGACTACATGAGCTACTTCAAGTTGTGAGATCAAGGCACTGTATGCTATGAACAACTCATCTTTGTGTATGATATGAACGATTCGAGATCCTATGAGTTGAGGGCTCTAAATGCTATGAACAAATAAGGGTTGTGGTTGACATGAATGACTCTGGGTCTTGAGTTCAAGGCTCTAGGTTCTATGAATAGCTCAGGGTTGCAGATGATATGAATGATTCCTGGTCATGAGCCAAATGCTCTAGATGTTATGAATAGCTCAGGATTGTGGATGACATGAACAACTTCAGGTTGTGAGCTTAGGCCTGTAAATGCTATGAACAACTCAGGGTAGTGGTAGACATGAATGACTCCGAGTTATGAGCTCATTGATTTAGATGCTATGAACAATTGAAGGTTGTGAATGACATGAACAACTCCGGGTTGTGAGCTCATAGCTCTAGATGCTATGACAAGATTAGGCTATTGGATGACATGAGCTACTCTGGGTCGTGATCTAAGGGCTTTGGATGCTATGAACAAATCAGGGTTGTTGATGATATGAACGATTCTTGGTCATGAGCCTAAGGCTCTAAATCTTATGAACAACTGAGGACTGTAGATGAGATGAATGAATCAAGGTCATGAGCTCAAGGCACTAAATGATATGAACAACTCATGTTTATGGTCGATATGAACGACTCCAAGTCTTGAGCTTAGGGCTCTAGATGCTATCAAAATCTGAAGCTTATGGATGATATGAGTTGCTTTATGTCTTGAGCTCATGGCTCCAAAATCTATGAATAAGTTAAGGTTGTGGGCAATATGAACGACTCAAAATCTTGTGAGATCAAGCCTCTAGGAGCTATAAATAGCTTAGGGTTGTAGATGATATGAACAATTCTTGGTTGTGTGCCCAAGGCTCTAAATGTTATGAATTGGTCAGGGTTATGAATGACATGAGTGAATCAAGGTCGTTAGCTCAGGGTTCTGCATGCTATGAACAACTTAGGGTTGTGATTGACATGAATGACTCTATGTTGTCAGCTTAGGGCTTTAAATGCTATGAACAACATAGAGTTATGGATGATATGAATGATTTTTGGTCAAGAGCCTATGATGCTAAATGTTATGAACAACTTGGGATTATGGATGACAGGAACGAATCGAGGACGTGAGCTTAGGGATCTAGGTGTTATGAACAACTCAATGTTATGGTTAATATGCATGTCATGAGCTCATGGTTTTGGATGCTATGAACTGCTCGAGATTATGGATGATACAAACAACTTGAGATCCTTTAAGCTCAAGCCTCTAGGTGTTATGAATAGCTCATGATTGTGATTCTTTGTCATGAGCCTAAGGCTCTAAATGTTATAAACAACTAAGAGTTGTAGATGACATGAATGACTAAAGGTCGTGAGCTTAGGGCTCTGGATGCTATGAACAACTCAGAGCTCTAGATGCTATGAATAGCTCACGGTTGTGGAAACATGAATGACTCCAAGTCATGACCTTTATAAACATCTTACGGTTGTGGATGACATGAATGACTCAAGATTGTAATCTTTGGGATCTAGATGTTAAGAACAGCTTAGGGTTCTGGAGGACATGAACAACTCTAGGTCATGTATGAACAACTTAGGGCTATGGTTGACATGACTCTAGGTCATCAATTAAGGGCTCCAGATGCTATAAACAGTTTTGGGATATGGATGACATGAATGACTCCGTATGGTAAGCCTAAGGCTCCAAATGCAATGAACAACTCAGAGTTGTGGATGATATGAACAAGTCGGGATCCTGTGAGCATAGGCCTTTGTATGCTATGAACAACTTAGGGCTTTGGGTGATATCAACGATTTTTAGTCATAAGGAGAAGGCTCCAAATGTTATGAATAACTCTAGGTTGTGGATGACATGAATGACTTAAGGTCGTGAGCTTAGGGCTCTAGATTCTATGAACAACTCTCGACTATGGATGATATGAACGTCTCAAGGTCATGAGCTCATGGCTCTAGATGTTAGGAACAACTAAAGGCTATGGATGACCTAAATGATTCCAAGTCATGAGTTCAAGGCTCTAAACGCTATGAACAGTTCAAGAATGAGGATGAAATAAATGACGTCGTGTTGTGAGCTCAAGGCTTTAGATGCTATGAACAAGTCAAAGTTCTGGATGATATAAACAACTCAGGATCTTGTGAGCTCAAGCCTCTAGATGCTATTGATTACTACTCAAAAAGTTCTATTTGATAGCTTGTAATTAACTCTTTTAAACACTTTTGAGTAGTAGTTATTGCCTTTTAACCCAATTAACATGTTAAGGACCCTTGCAATCAATTCTAATCAAATTGTGTTAAGTTTTGGTGTTTTGATAGCTTTTTGATCACCAAAGCAATCCGAGATTGAGGAGAGTTATTTGGAATCCATGGCAAAGCAATGGAAAGCTCAGAAACATGAAGAACCGAAGCTTTGAAGTCCTTTTCCATAAGCAAATCCGGAATGCAAGGAGGGGAAGCAAAGAGAAATCTGCCATGAAGCATTCTTGATGACAGTCATGTCAGCCACTTTTGGAGCACTTCCTGAAGTTCAATTTATTCATGCTATATGTCATTTTAAAGCTTAGGAAGTCAAAAATCCAATGCTTCAAATGGTGTGCAATTCAAAATTGAAATGAAGGAGTTACAGTCATTGGAAGCCGATCACTCCAAGCTGAAGGAAGAATTTTGCATAGCGTTGCGAAATCACCCTTTTGCTGCGAAATGATTTCGCAGCCTTTTTGCATAGTGCTGTGGAATTCCCCCTGAAGTTTCACGACACGTTGGAAGCCGAACACCGCAAGCTGAAAGACCACTTCGCAGCGGTGCAAAATCAGCCATTTGCTGCGAAGTAATTTCGCAGCCCTTTTTGTGCATCTGCGAAATTTCGCAGACCACGGTTTCACCTGCGAAATGGTCCTTAGTGCTTCCCGATATTTGTGACCGACACTTTGAGTTATTTTTCTTTAGATTTTTGATGTCTAAATCCCCATTTTCTCCTTGTAACCCACCAATTATAGGATTCCTTAGTTATTAAGTTTGGAAAAGGGGTGAATAACCTCAGATATTTTGTTTTGTAATTTTCTTTATAGAGGACTCTCGGAGGAGCTTGTTCCAGGAGATCCATCATATAGATATAATATATGTGAAATCGACGAACAGGGCACTTGCTCTGTTTCTTCTATATATTTTTGTTTTCTCGTTCTTTTTCTTTATAGCCAATCAAACTTTGAGGAATTTTCCTCAGAGGATGAGAGGCTAGGCTCTTTGTCTCTTGGAGTGAAGAAAGCCGGGTAAGTTTCCACATGCATAAATTGGAAGTTTTGTTGTTTTAGTTTTTAATGAAGAGAAAGTGTGACCCGTTAATAGTTTTTATCTTTTTAGTTAACTTAAAACGTCTTTAAATCACCTGGGCCAACACTTGGTAAGGCAAGTGATCTCCGTCCATGGAGATTCACTAGTTTACCCCTTGCGAGCCTTTGGTAGGTGGTTTGAAGGTAGGATTTTCTAGAATAGCCAACACTTGGTAAGCTTTTGGACTCCAAGGAGACATCCATTAGTTATCTCTTGCGAGCTTTTGACGGGTAATCCAAGGTTAAAGATCACCTTGAATGGCAAGTGCTAGGTGAGAGGTATGAGCCATTACAAGGTGCATCAGTGAGAGGGATTTAGTGTTTGAACCCATTAATGGGAAGCATCTGTACAACACCGATTGGAGAAGGAACTATATGTTAATTCTCTAATGCGAGGAAAAGAAACAAGTGACCGGAACTCCCTTTTTGTATGAGGAATCTGAGCCTAGTGATTTGAAACTCCAAGAAACACTTTTCTTTGTAAGTAAAATCAGTTACTATTTTTGGTTAGTTTAAAACCGAACCTTTTTCATTCAAACATCTTTATGTTTTCTTTTAAAGCTAACCTTGAAATGAAAAGGCACCAATTCAACTTTGAATTAATATCATTTACAAAGTGAAAACCCATCCCAGTGAACGATCCTAGAGCCACTATGCTATAGTAGCTTTGTCTTTGCTACCCTAGTTCATGGTGTAATAGGTTATAAATTTTGTTGATTACTCCCTCAATCAAGGAGCACCAGCTGGACACGAATTAGCTGAGACACCAATTAGGCATGAATCAGCTATGAACAACTCAGGGGTTTGGATAATATGAACGATTCTTCATTTTGAACATAAGGCACTAACTGTTATGAACAACTCAAGGTTGTAGAGGACATGAACTACTCAAGGTTGTGATCTTAGGGCTCTAGATGATATAAACAGATCAGGTATATGGTTGACATGAACGACTCTGGATTGTGAGCATAGGGCTCTAAATGCTATGAATAGTATAGGCCTATGGATGACATGAGTTGCTCCACATCGTGAGCTCATGGCTTTGGATGCTATGAACTACTTGAGGTTATGAATGATATGAACGACTCGAGATCCTATGAGTTCAAACCTCTAGGTGCTATAAATCGCTCAAGGATATGAATGATATGAACGATTCTTAGTCATGAGAAACTCACGGCTTTGGATGACATGAATGACTAAAGATCGTGAGCTTAGGGCTCTGAATGTTGTGAATAGATCAGAGTGCTAGATTCTATGAACAACTTAGAGTTGTGGATGATATAAACGAATTGAGATCTTGTGAGCTTAGGCTTCTAGATGCTATGAACTACTCTAGGTTGTAGATGACATGAACAACTTAAGGTTGTAAGCTCAGAGCTCTAGATGTTAGGAACAGTTCAGGGCTGTGGATGACATGGACAACTCTGGGTCATGAGCTTAAGACTTTAGATGCTAGGAACAACTCAGGGTTATGGTTGGCATGAACTACTTTGGGTCATGAGCTAAGGGCTCTACATGCTATGAATAGTTTAGGGATGTGGATGACATGAACGACTCTGTGTCATGAACTCAAGGCTTTAGATGGCATGAACAACTCAAAGTTGTGGATGATATGAACAACTCATGATCCCGTGAGCTCAGGTCTCTAGATTTTATGAACGGCTCATGGCTCTAGAAGATATGAACGATTCTTGGTCATGAGCACCAAACTCTAAACGTTATGAACACCTCAGGGCTATGGATGACATGAACGACTCATGGTCGTGAGCTCAAGGCTCTAGATGATATGAACAACTCAAGTCTGTGATTGACATGAACTACTATAGGTTGTGAGCTAGGGGCTTTAGTGTTAAGATAGAGCTCCTAAAAGCATGACATGATGTAATAAATTTGGAATTCATTATTTATTTAATGATGTTCTAGTTTCACTATTATCCATCCTTATTCCATGTATTATACTCTATGAGCATTCTTGCCTCTACCTTTTGCATTGTACATGACTTAGGTGTATTTTTACCAAGTTGCTTCATTGTATTGTCTCTCAACCTTGAGAGAATATTGAGCTTGTGCTGAAGTTAGTAGTGGCTTTGACCTATGGGTGGGATCGTAAGTTGATCATATATTCCCGATGGATTGGGTCACTGTTAATGGAAGTCAATAGCAATATGTATTCTCAATAAATGAACCATGATATCTCTTGGGATTGAGAAAGAGTGTCCCATTGAGTGATCCTAAGAAGGTGTATTCATGGAAACTATGGCCATAGTGATTCCTTAAGTGAACTTGACATAGGCTCCTTAAGAGCTAATATATGTCAATTAAACACATAATAGGAGGTAGAGGTAGTCTTGAAAGATTGATAGCTTTCACCTTGTTAGACTACAAACACCAGTTCATAGGGAGACTAAACACAATGGATACCATGTTAGGGACCCGAGCACTTGGTGTCTCGTTGTTATTTACATAGGATACTAGAGTTTAGTTGATCATTTTTAGTGGGATGTGGAATCAACTTTAGAATTGGATTTTAAGGGAGCCAATATTCCTATAGCTCTCAGTGGTCCCCGTGCGACTTGGAAGTTGTAGAAGGCGTAGTAGGCAACTCTTAGAGAATATAAGCTCTTATTATTCAAGGAAACCTTTACAAGTGCTTTAAGGACTCACATGCTTGGTTAGGAAGTGATTTGGGTGGTGCCTTGGCCAAATGAGGCTCTCACCTATTTATAGGCATCAATGGAACTCTCTAGAACCTTGGAGGGTTCCTTACAAATCAAGAAGATTCTAGAATACCCTACACAATTCTATGTACGACCCTATGTACAAGAGATCTCTAGAATTCTCTAGAAAGCCTTGGACTCCTCTCATGCCTTCCACCATAGTGTAGAGATGTGTCGAGATCTCTAGGCATCTCTAAAACCTTCTAGACTCTTCCCTCCAATGACTTAGTCGTTTACTAAGCTCGTGCGGCACTTAGACAAGTCAAGACGCTTGATCTTGCTAAGTCAGCCTTACTCCCAATGCTTAGCTTGCTAGGCTAAGACACTCGTGACTTGGAAGTTGTAAAAGGCGTAGTAGGAAACTCTTAGAGAATAGAAGCTCTTATTACTCAAGGAAGCCTTTCCAAGTGCTTTAAGGACTCACTTGCTTGGTTAGAAAGTGATTTGTGTGATGCCTTGGCCAAATGAGGATCTCACCTATTTATAGGCACCAATGGAACTCTTTGGAACCTTGGAGGGTTTGTTACAAATCAAGAAGATTCTAGAATACCCTACACAATTCTATGTACAACCATATGTACAAAAGATCTCTAGAATTCTCTAGAAAGCCTTGGACTCCTCTCATGCCTTCCACCATAGTGTAGAGATGTGTGGAGATCTTTAGGCATCTCTAGAACCTTCCACACTCTTCCATCCAATGGCTTAGTGTAGGAGTCTCCAGAAGCTTTCTAGGCTCTATATAAACCCATGGGGAAGCTCATTTGAAGTATCCCGTGACATCATGCTCTAGATGCTATGACCAACTCTCTACTGTGGTTGACATGAATGACTCAGGGTCATGATCATAAGGCTCTAAATGCTATGAATAGCTCAAGGCTATGGATGACATGAGCTACTCTAGGTCATGAGCTCAGGGCCCTAGATGTAATGAACAACCCTAGGCTATGGTGAACATGAATGACTCTGGGTCGTTAGCTTAGGGCTTTAGATTTTATGTACTACTTAGGGTTGTTGATGACACAAAAGACTCTTTGCTCTAAGCTAAGGGTTCTAGATGCTATGAACATATTTGGGTTGTGGATGACATGAACGACTTAGAGTCATGAGCTCAGGTCTATGGTTGACATGAATGACTTCTGGTCGTGAGCTCAGGGCTTTAGATGTTATGAATAGCTTAAGTTCGTGGATGACACGAGCTACTCTGGGTTGTAACCTTAGGCTCTAGGTGCTATGAACAACTCTAAGGTATGGTTGACATGAACAACTTTGAGTCATGAGGTCAGGGCTCTAGATACTATGCATAGCTCAAGGTTGGGGTTCACATGAATGACTCTAGGCCGTGAGCTGAGGGCGTTAGATGCTATGAACAACTATGGGTTGTCGATGCTATGAAAGACTTCGGGTTGTAAGCTTAGGGGTTTAGATGCTATGAATAGCTAAATATTGTGGATTACATGTACTACTCGAGGCCATGAGATCAGAGCTATAAATATCATGAACATCTTAAGGATATGGTTGACATGATCATTAGCTCAGGGCTTTAGATACTATGAACAACTTAGGGTGATCAAAGACATAAGCTTTTATAGGTTGTGAGCTTAGGGATCTATATGCTACAAACAACTCAAGGTTATTGCTCACATGAACCACTCTAGCTCACGAGGATAGGGCTCTATATGCTATGAACAACTCTAGGCTGTGGTTGACATGAATGACCCCGAGTCATGAGCTCAAGGCTTTTGATGCTAAGAACAACTCAAGGTTCTGGATAACATGGGTTACTTTAGGTCGTGAGCTCATGGCTCTTAATCTTGTGAACAACGTTGAGCTATGGTTAACATGAATGACTATAGGTCGTGAGCTCAAGGCTCAAGATGTTATTAACAACTTAGGGTTGTGGTTGAAATGAACGACTCTAGGTCGTGAGCCTAAGGCTCTAGATGATATGAGTAACTCATGGCTGTGGATGACTTGAAAACCTCTAGGTCATGAGCTCAAGTCTCTAGGTGCTATGAACAACTCAAGGTTGTGGATGACATGAATGACTCTAGGTTATGAGCTCAAGGCTTTCAACGTTATGAACAAATAAGGGTTATCAAAGACATGAGGCACTCTATGACGTGAGCTCGGGGCTCTAGATGCAATCAACAACTCTAAGTTGTGGTTCACATGAACAACTTTGGTTCATGAGCTTAGGGGTCTAGATACTATGTATAGCTTAAGGTTGTCAATGACATGAAAGACTTTGGGTCATGAGCTTATAGCTCTAGGTGCTATGAACAACTTAGGTTTGTGGACAACATGAACAACTCAAGGTTGTGAGCTTAGGGCTCTATATACTATGAACAACTCAAGGTTGTGGTTGACATGAGCGACTTCGAGTGGTCATCTCAAGGCTTTAGATCCTATGAACAACTTAGGGCTATGGATGACATGTGCTACTCTAGGTTGTCAGCTCAGGGCTCTAGATACTATGCATAGCTTAAGGCTGTGGTTGACATGAACGACTCTATGTCATGAGCTTAAAGTGTAAGATGCTATGAAAAGCTCAGGGCTATTGATGACTTGAGTAACATTGGGTTGTAAGATCGGGGCTCTAAATGCTATGAATAAGTCTTGGCTATGGTTGATTTGAATGACTTCTCTTAGGGCTCTAAATGATATGAACAACTTAAGATTGTGGATATGAAGAACATCTCAAGGTTGTGGTTGACATGAACGACTTTGGGTTATGATCTTAGGGCTTTAGACGCTATAAAGAACTTAGGGTAGTTGAAAACATAAGTTACTCTAGGTCGTGAGCTCAAGGCTTTAGATGTTATGAACAGGTTTGGGAAAAAGTTGACATGAACAACTTTAGGTCGTGTGCTCAAGGCTCTTGATGTTATGAACAACTCAGGGTTATTGATGACATGAAAGAATTCAGTTCGTGAGCTTAGGGCTCAAGATGTTATGAAGATCTCAAGGCTATGGATGACATTAGCTACTCTGAGTTGTGAGCTTAAGGCTCTATATGCTATGAACAACTCAGGGTTATGGATGACATGAGCTACTTTGGGTCAGGATCTCAAGGTTCTAGATGCTACAAACAACTCTAAGCTGTGGTGGAAATGAACTACTTTGGGTTGTGACATTAAGTCTCTAAATGCTATGAATCACTCAGGGCTATGGATAACATGGGTTACTCTTAGTCGTGAGCTCAAGGCTCTAGCTGCTATGAACAACTCTAGGTTATGGATTACATGAACAAGTATAGGTCGGGAGCCTAAGGATCTAGATGCTATTAACACCTCATAGTTGTGGATGACATGAGCTACTATGGGTCGTGAGCTTAGAACTGTAGATGCTATGAACAAATCTAGACATTAGTAGATGAGAACAACTCTCAATCGTGATCTTTGGCCTCTTTATGCTATGAATAGTTTAAGGTTATTGAAGACATGAAAGACTACAGGTCGTGAACTCAAGGATCTTGATGTTATAAACAACTCAAGGTTATGGATGATATGATCTACTCTGGGTTGTTAGCTCAAGACTCTATATGCTATGAACAACTCAGGCTTGTGGATCACATTAGCTATAATAGATCATGAGCTCAAGGCTCTAGGTTGTGGCTGACTCGAATGACTCTAGGTCATGAGCTTAGTTTTCTAGATGTTATGAGCCGCTCTGAGCTATGGATAACATAGGCTACACTAGGTCGTGAGTTCAAGGCTCTAGCGGGTATGAACAACTCTGGGCTATGGCTGTGATGAACAACTCTTGGTCATGAGCTAAAGGCTCTAGATGCTATTAACAACTCACTATTGTGGATGACATAAGCTACTATAGGTCGTGAGCTCAGGGCTCTAGATGCTATGAATAGCTCTAGGCTTTGGTAGATAAATGACTCTCGATTATGAGCTTAGGCCTCTTGATGCTATAAATAGCTCAGGGTTGTCGATTACATGAAATACTATAGTTCGTGAACTTAGAGTTCTTGATGTTATGAACAACTCAAGGTCATGGATGACATGATTTACTATGGATCATGAGCTCAGGGCTCTAGATGCTATGAATAGCGTATAATTATGGATCACATTAGCTACTTTGGGTCGTGAGCTCTAAGCTCTAGATGCTATGAACAGATCTAGGTTGTGGTTGACTTGAATGACTCCAAGTTGTGAGCTTTAAGCTTTAGATGCTATTAACAACTTAGGGTTGTCGATGACATGAAAGACTCTAGGTTGTGAGCTTAGGGTTCTAGATGGTAAGAACAACTTAGGGTTCTGAATGACATGAATGGCCGGGGTCGTGAACAAAGGACTATAGATACTATGAATATCTCAGGGTTGTGGTTGACATGAAGGACTAGGGGTCGTGAGCTCAGGGCTTTATATGTTATGAACAGTTCAGGGCTGTCAATGATATAAGCCAATATGAGCTGTGATCCTAAGGCTCTAGATGTTATGAATAGCTCAAGATAGTCGAAGACATGAAAGATTTTGGATCATGAGCTCAAGGCACTCGATTATATGATTATCTCAAGGTTGCGAAAAACATGAACAACACTAGGTCTTCAGCTCAAGGCTCTAGATGCTATGAACAACTCAGGTTGTGGTTGACATGAACAATATCAGGTCGTGAGCTCAAGGGTTTAGATGTTATGAACAACTCAAGGATTCATATGACATGAGCCACTCTAAGTCTTGAGATCTGGGCTTTAAATACTATGAACAACCGTGAGTTGTGATGATAAGAAAAACTCTGGGTCATAAGCTCAGGGCTTATGATTCTATGAAGAGCTCAGGACTATGGATGACATGAATTACTTTGGGTCATGAGCTCAAAGATCTAGATGCTATGAACAACTCTGTGCTATGGTTGACATGAACAACTCTCAGTTAGGAAATCAGAGCTTTAGATGCTATTAACAACTTAGGGTTGTTTATGACATAAAAGACTACAGGTCATCAGCTCAAGGCTCTTGATGTTATGAACAACTCAAGATTGTGGATGAGACCAGCTACTCTAACTCGCGAGCTTAGGGCTCTAGATGTTATGAAGAGTTATGGGTTGTGGATGACATCAGCTAATCTGGGTCGTGATATCAGGGCTTTCAACGTTATGAACAGGTCTAAGTTATGTTTCACATGAATAACTTTAGGTCATGAGATCAGAGCACTAGATGCTATGAACCGCTATGGGTTGTGGATAACATGTGCTTCTATGGGTCATGAGCTAAGGACTCTTGATGTTATGAACAACTCTAGGTTATGAATGACATGAACAACTTCGTGTTGTGAGATCAAGGCTCTAGATGTTATGAACTACTTATGGTTGTGGATGACACGAGCTACTCTGGGCCATGAACTCAGGGCTCTAGATGCTATGAACAACTGTCAACTTCACTTGACGTGAACAACTCTCGATTATGAGCTCAAGCCTCTCGATGCTATAAAACAACTCAAGGTCGGCAATGACATGAAAGACTATGGGTCGTAAGCTCAGGGCTCTTGATGTTACCAAAAAACTCAGGGCTATGGATTACATGATCTACTTTGGGTTGTGAGCTCAAGGCTCTTGATGCTACGAAAAACTCTAGGCTGTGGTTGACTTGAATGACTCTGGGTCTTGAGCTTTGGGCTTTAAATGAGATGAATAGCTTAGGATTGTTAATGACATGAAAGACTCTGGATCATGAGATTAGGGCTTTAAATGCTATGAACACCTTAGGATTGCGCATGACATGAATAACTCGGGGTTTTGAGCTAAGGGATATAGATATTATGAGCATCTAAGGGCTATGGTTGACAGGAATGACTCAGGGTCGTGAGTTCAGTGGTATGATACTATGAACATCTTAGGGTTGTGGCTGACATGAGTGACTCTAGGTCATGAGCTCAGGGCTTTAGATGCTATGAAGAGCTCAAGGTTGTCAATGGCATGAGCCACTTTGGGTCATAAGCTCAGGGCTTTAGATGCTATGAACAACTCTAGTTTGTGGTTTGCATGAATGACTCCGAGTTGTGAGCTCAAGCCTCAACATTTTATGAACATCTCAAGGATGTGGATGACATGAACAACTCTAGGTCATGAGCTTAAGGCTTAAGATGTTATAAATAGCTCAAGGCTTTCAATGACATGAGCCACTATAGGTTGTGAGACAAGGGCTCTAAATTCTTTAAATAGCTATAGGTTGTCGATGATATGAAAGGCTTTGGGTCGTGAGTTCAAGGCTAATGATTCCATCAACAACTCAAGGCTATAGATGACATGAACGACTCTAAGTCAAGAGCTCAAGGCCCTAGATGGAATGAACAACTATAGGTTGTGTTTGACATGAAAGACTCAAGGTCATGAGCTTAGGGCTTTAGATGCTATGAATAGCTCAGGTTTGTTGATGACATGAGCCACTTTGGGTCTTATGCTCAAGCCTTTAGAGGATATGAACAACTTAGGGTTGTGGTCGACATGAACGACTCTAGGTTATGAGCTCAGGTCTCTTGATGCTATGAACAACTCAGAGTTGTTGATGACATGAAATACTCTAAGTCTTGAGCTCAGCATACTAGATTCTATGAATAGGTCAAGGTTGTGCATGAGATGAACGACTCTAGGTCATGACCTCACGACCCTAAATGTAATGAACAGCTCTGGGTTATGGTTGACATCAAAGATTCTGGGTCATGATTTCAAGGCTCTAGATGCTATGAACGACTCAAGCTTATGGTTGACATGAACGACTTTGAGTTCTCAGCTCATGGCTTTAGATGTTATGAACAACTCAAGGTCATCGATGACTTGATCCACTCTTGGGCATGAGCTTAGGGCTTTAGATGCTACGAACACCTTCGAGTTGTGGTTGAGATGAATGACTTTGGGTCGTGAGCTTAAGGCTCTAGATGCTATAAGCAGTTCAGGGATATCAATGATAAGAAACACTCCGGGTCATGAACTCAGGGCTCTACATGCTATGAATAGCTTTGGGCGGTGAATGACATGAATGCCTCTAGGTCGTGAACTTAGGGCCTTAAATTGAATGAACAACTATAGGTTGTTGTTAACATAAAAGACCTCGGGTCGTGAACTCAAGGTTATAGATGCTATGAACAACTCAAGGTTATTGATGAGATGAGCCACTTTAAGTCTTCAACTCAACGTTCTAGAAGATATGAACAGCCTTGGGTTGTGGTTGACATGAACAACTCTGGGTCATGAGCTCAAAGATCCAGATGTTGTTAACAACTTAGGACACTAAAATACATGAGCTACTTTGTTTTGTGAACATGTTATGAACAACTTTGGGTTGTGGCAGATATGAACAACTCTAGGTCATGAGCTCAAGGCTCTTGATGCTATGTACAACTCAGGACTGCCAATGACATGAAAGACTTTGGGTCGTGAGCTCAAGACTCTTAATGGTATAAATAGATGAAGGTTATGGAAGACATGAGCTACTTTGGGTGGTGGTCTCAAGGCTTTAAATGTTATGAACAGCTCGAGGCTATGGATGACATGAGCTCAAGGCTCTAGATGTAAAGAATAAGGATGTGATTGACATGAATGACTCTAGGTCGTGAGCTCAAGGGTTTAGATGCTATGAACATTTCAAGGCTATGAATGATATGAATGACTCTGGGTCATCAACTTAAGGCCCTAGATGCAATGAAAAGTTCTAGGTTATGGTTGACATATCAGACTTTGAATCATGAGCTCAAGGCTTTAGATAATATGAATAGCTCTAGGTTGAGGTTAGCATGAATGACTCTAGGTCATGAGTGCAGGGCTTATGATGCTAAGAATAGGTCAGATCTGTTAGTGACATAAGTCACTCTAGGTCGTGAGCTAAGGGCTTTAGATGCTCTTAACAACTTTGGATTGTAGTGGACTTGAATGACTCCGAGTCATGAGCTCAAGGCTTTAGATTCTATGAATAGCTTAAGGCTAATAATAACATGAAACACTCTAAGTCGTGAGCTCAGGTCTCTAGATTCTATGAACAACTTATTATTGTAGATGATATCATTGAATGTGTTGTGAACACAAGGCCCTAAATGCAATGAACTGCGCTCAGTTGTGCTTGACATGAGAAACACTAGGTCATGAGCTTAAAGCTCTAGCTGATATGAACAACCCAAGGTAGTGGATGACATGAGTCACTTTGGGTCTTGAGCTCAAGGCTCTAGATGCTATGAACAAGTCTATGTTATGGTTGACATGAATGACCCTAGGTCATGAGTTGAGGGCTTTAGATGCTATGAACAACTCAGAGCTATTGATGACATGAGCCTCTCTAGGTTATGAGCTGAGGGCTTTAGATGCTATGAACACCTTTAGGTTGTGGTTGACATGAGCAACTTTGGGTCGTGCGCTTAGGGCTCTAGATGTTTGTAGACCCCCATGTGGGGCTTGTTTTGCTGCAGCATATTTGGCCACGTGTCACTCTCGGGTTGGCTATTAGTGGAATCAAATAGTGGATTTGGAGGACGAATAGGAGAGCAACACCTGTAAAGATGAGGAAGATTCTAGAAGAAGGAGCATGCTTTCTGTTATGGGAGGATGGCCAGCTGCATGCAGAGGAGAGGAGGGATACCTGTTTTTTCTGCCAGCTGCAGGATAGTGGAGTGAGGCAACTGTGCGAGGTGGTTCAGGAGGCTGCCGTTAGAGATATTTTGAGGCTGAAAAGGAGAGAGAAGGAACGAGAGGGTGAGGTTTTTAGAGGAGGTATTCGTTCAGCTGTGGGGGGGATTTTTTTTGGAGGGAACTTCAGAGAAGATTCCAGAGAGGGAGCTGCTAGAGTATATCCTGGAGCATTATATCTTGGAGGAGGAGGAGAAGCAACAGATTCACTGACCATCATTTTCCTAGTTCCGGTATGATTTCAACTTATTTTACACTTCCTACCTTGAACTGTTTTCCTTAGCTTTTTGCTATGTATGGTTCCTCTTGATGCTTGAAGACCATTTGTGCATCTCCTTGTTCTGGAATGTTTTGAGTATAGATCCATCGCTGTTTTGTTTTATTTTATTTTATTTCTTTTGAGATTATGCCCATAGTTGCATTGGGGATGGTTCTTCTCACCTAATCAGGGGCTCACTGAATAACTCATGAAGTGGAGCCTCTAGAGATGATTTTTACTCGTTCTCTTTTTGTGTTCTATTTTCAATGGGTTTTTTTTTCTTCGTCGACTATTTGAACTCCGGCGCTCTCTTCTCCGGCGATCTGGTTCTTTGTTTTACTTATTGTGATCAATTTGAATTGATTTGTTGAACTTTGGAGTCTGATTCTAGTGAGAAATCCATCAGCCATGTTTATCCTCGACTGGTTCCATGGCGTTCTCGCCATTCTCGGTTTGTGGCAGAAAAAGGCCAGGATCTTATTTCTATGTCTCGATAATGCTGGAAAAACTACGTTGTTTCACATGCTGAAGGATGAGAGATTAGTTCAGCATCAACCCCGTCACCACCACTCGTCTCCACGTATCCTTTCCTGAAAGTCCACCAGTTCAAGAATCTGAACTCGATAGTTTTTCGCGGGGTTTCAGAAGTATATCAGGCTGATAATGAAGTTTCTTTGAAGGAAAAGGAATGAGTATCATATGAAATTGATTGCGAACCTGAATCCATCAGTATTAGCTGAGGCAAACTTTTTGTTTCCACAGGCACTCATATTGAAAGGAAACTCCCTAGATTTGAAAGATGCGCTATTGGTAAACTTTGATTCATTGAGGTACTTCATTGGGGATTTAGAGGAAGAGTTTCCAAACGCTTTCAAGTTGTGGTACGATTCTCTAGGAGGTGATGCCATTGGCATGATGTGGGATGGATCATCTTCAAAGAAACGGGGACGAAGTGAAGAGAATGAGGAGGAAAAAGATCCAGTCAATGTGCTTGGTGCTTATGGTTCTCTGGCTGCTTTCTAAGGGTTGGGTGCGTACCAGAGGTCCCAATTGGGTCAGTCTCCTGCATCAGCTGCTGCTGTAGGAGCTGGGAGGCCTCATCCTGGTGTTGGATCGGTAGGGACCTTGCCGTCATACTTTGGGTGCTAGGTATGGGATATGATTGAGTGCTTAATGTTTATGTACTCTCGTTGATGATATTGGATGTTGGATGCAAGGAAATGGTTTAGAGACCAAAGCATAGAGGGTAAAGCTAGAGTTGCACCTATAGTTGAAGAATTGGCCGGAGCCAAGGCTGATTTGCAACATGCGTCAGTTTAAAATGAAGAATTGGTTCCCACGACCATGATAGCCGAACCAGCATTTTGATAGTGGCAGTGGCAATGTACATCCCAAGGGCAAACAAGCCCAACACCTTCTGGTGGTGTTAATTCTATTCACCAACCTGCAGCAGGAGCCCTTAGGAGTTTATCTTCAGTCAAAGAGTCACGCTATTGGTGGGGCAAGCAAAAATGAACGAAGGAAGCCCATTATTTACCTGCCTTCTGGAAGGCCTCCTTGGCGGTGGAAAGACTATACTGGCAGTAATCACATCTGCAACAAGTCAGGCTGCAAAATGGTTCATCATCATACCGAAAATGCCCATCAAGCATCTTTTAGAATTTCATACCACTCATTCCACTAACTTCCAACTTCCGATTCCTCACCATACCCATCATTGTAAATATAGTCCATGTTCTGACCCAACTTTCTCTTTTATCCCATGCATAGACCCACCTTTAACAGACTCTACCCAATCATCCATAGATACCCATACTCCTTCATACCCATTTCCCTTTCCATCTTCAACTCTATTCATACCATTATGCCCACGTTCCCCTACCCATATTTATACCCACTTGTGGAGCAGCTGGAGCCTGAGATGGCGGCCAAAGTGACTGGCATGTTTCTTGAGATGGACCAGACCGAGGTCTTGCACTTGCTCGAGTCCCCTGATGCTTTGAAAGCCAAGGTTGCAGATGCTATGGAGGTTTAGAGGAATGTGGTTCAGCAGCAGCAGGCCACCAATGCAGCTGATCAGTTGGGTTCTTTGTCTCTAGAATGACCGTCTTTTCTTTCAAAGTTGCTGAACTTGAGATTGGGGATTTACTCATTGAAATGCTTGATTTTGGAACCTCTGGATGGAGCTAATTGGATGAAGATAACTGGTTTATCACCATATTGGTTGGACGTGGCACAAGGCAGTGCTATGCATAATACAGTTGATATGAAATCATTGTTTCTTTTGACAGGACCTAATGGGGGTGGTAAATCAAGTTTGCTTCGATCAATTTGTACAGCCGCATTACTTGGAATATGTGGGTTTATGATTGAAATGTCAGAGATGCGATCTATAATCATTGGAGCCACTTCAAGAAGCCTGGTGCTGATAGATGAAATCTGCCGAGGAACAGAAACAGCAAAGAAGACATGTATTGCTGGTAGCATAGTTGAAACTCTTGATAAGATTGGTTGTTTGGGTGTTGTATCCACCCACAATTGTGCACCGGACCTACAAGCACGACCCGTTTTGCATGGCCACCTTTGGCATGCAACCAAGGGGCCACGTGTCATCCTTCATTTCCTCATCTCTTTTAGATTTTGAAAACAATTCTCCCAAACTTCATTTTTGTAAATAATTTTTCAAATCCTGTTTTTTTTTTTAAATAACTTCAAGTCTCCAAAGTTTTCGTCCTTAGAGTTTTTAGGTTTCACAAGTCCCATTTTCAATAAAATTGGTTGCTATTTTTCTCTTCGGCAATCCATTGTTACATTTCTTATGACTTTGAAAAAATGTTTTAAAATAAGCGTGATTTAAATTCTGTAGTTCCAAATAATGGAATTTACAAAATTGATTCACTCAAAATAAAAACGGGCTTTGGTAGGGGCCCGACATAAGTGACTTTATAATTGATTGATTGATTGATTCATTGATTTAGTTGTTTTGCATGATTGATTTTATTTTGCTCTATGACATGCTCGAAATTATTCCTTAATTGTGCACTAACTCCTCATCTTGATAGCGTATATCGATTCGCCACCCAGGTACGTATTTTCTCGCATCATGACCACTCCTTATGCTTGTTTTGATTCTCACACGTGCATGATTGATTTGAATATTCATTGATTTACTCATCAATTGCCATGATTGCTTCGCTTTATTAGTAGAGACTCGACTTTAGGGACTTAAAGGGGTGCTACGGTCTGTACCGTACCTTCCCGATAAGTAACCTGACCCCCGAACCCGATCCGATTTTTCGTAGATCACCTTTTCCAAATAAGGAGTCACACTTAGGGTTTTTCTTTCTTATTTTGTTTACCCTTTTAAAAATAAAACAAAAATAAGTGGCAACTCCAAGTCATTTTCTTAATCAATAAAATTCAAAATTTTCAAATAAAAATCGAGCTCGCCATCGAGTGAGAAACGCATGAGCCGAAATGTGGGGTCCACAATGTTATAAACATCTCAGGGCTATCGATAACATGAAAGACTCCAAGTCGTGAGCTCAAGGCTCTAAATTCTATCAACAACTCAAGTTCGTTGATGACATGAAAGACTCTAAGTTGTGAGATTAGGGGTCTAGATTCTATGAACAACTTAGTGTTATAGATGATATGAATGACACTAGGTCCTAAGCTTAGGGCCTTAGATGTAATGAACAATGTTGGGTTGTGGTTGACATGAAAGACTCTGGTTCATGAGCTCAGAGTTCTAGATTCTATGAACAACTCAAGGTTGTGGATGACTTCAACCACTCTGGGTCTTGAGCTCACGACTCTAGATACTATGAACAACTCTAGGATGTGGTTAACATGAATGACTCTGGGTCATTAGCTTAAGGATTTAGATGCTATGAACAACTAAGGGTTGCCAATGACATGAAAGACTTCAAGTTGTGAGCTTAGGACTCTAGATTCTTTTAGCAACTCAAAGTTGTGGATAACATGAACAACTTTGAGTGATGAGCTCAGGTACCTAGATGCAATGAACAGATCTAGCCAGTGGTTCACATAAAAAACTGTAGGTCATGAGCTCTGGGCTTTAAATGATATGAATAGCTTAGTGTTGTAGACAACATGAACCACTCTATGTCTTATGCTCAAAGCTTTAGAAGCTATGAGTAGCTCTAAGCTGTGGTTAATATGATCAACTCTAGGTCATCAGCTTAAGCCTCTAGATGCTATTAACAACTCAGGTTGTTGATGAGATAAGTTATACTATGTCATGACCTGAGAGCTTTAAAGACTATGAACAACTTTGGGTTGCAATTGACATTAATTACTCCAGGTCGTGTACTCAAGGCTCTAGATGCTATGAATAGCTTAGGCTTATCGATGACATGAAAGACTACAGGTCGTGAGATTAGAGGTCTTGATGTTATGAATAGCTCAATGTTATGGATGACATGAGCTACTCTATGTATGAACAACTTAAGGCTCTAGATGCTATCAATAGCTTTGGGTTCTAGTAAACCTAAACAACTTCGAGTCATGAGCTCAGGGCTCTAGATACTATTAACAACTCAGGGTTGTGGATAACATGAGCTACTCTAGGTCATGAGCTCAAGATCTATAACAGCTCTAGGTTGTGATTGACATGAACGACTATGGTTCGTGTGCTCAATGCTATTTATGTTATGAATAGCTCAGGGTTATTGATGATATGAAAGACTATCGGTTGTGAGCTCAGGGCTCCTCTTGACCCTATGAACAACTCAAGGCTCTAGATGACAAGAGCTACTCTAAGTTGTGTGCTCATGTCTCTAAATCTTATGAACAACTAAGGTTTGTGGATGACATGAACTCTACTCAATCATGAGCTTAGGGCTTTAGATGCTATGAATAACTCTTGGTTGTGGTTGACGAGAACGACTCTAGGTCATTGACTTAAGGCCATAGATGCTATGAATAGCTCAGGGTTATGGATGACATTAGCTACTTTGGGTCATAAGCTCAGGCCTCTAAATGCGATGAACAACTCTAGGTAGTGGTTGACATGAACAATTTCGGGTTATGAGCTCAAGGCTTTATATGTTATGAACATCTCAGGGCTATCGATCACATGAACGACTCTAGGTCATCAACTTAAGGTCCTAGTTGCAATGAACAACTCTAGGTTGTGGTTGATATGAAAGACTTAAGGTCGTGACCTTAGGGCTCTAGATGCTATTAAAAGCTTAGGGTTGTGGATGACATGAACGAAATTTAGCTCGTAAGCTTAAGGTTTTATACTTTATGAACAAGTCAATGTTATGGTTGACATGAACAATTCCCAGTTGTGGGCTCAAGGCCCTAGATGCTATGAACAACTTAGGGTTATGGATGATATGAGCTACTCAAGGTCGTAAGCTTAGGGTGATAGATGTTATCAATAACCCAACATTGTGGATGAATGAACTACTCAAAATCCCGTGAACTCATGGCTTCAGATGTTATCCACACATAAGGGTTGTGGATGACATAAATGACTTCTTATCGTGAGCTTAAGCCTTTAGATACATTGAACAGCTCAAGGTTATGGATCACATGAACGACTCTGGTCATGAGCTCAAGGCTCTAGATCATACGTATAACTTAGGGCTATGGTTGACATAAATGACTCTCGATCATGAGCTCACGACTCTATAACCTAAGAATAGCTCAAGGCTATGTATAACATCAATGACTCTGGGTCATGACCATAGGGCTCTAAATCCTATGAAAAGCTTAGTGTTTTGGATGACATGAATGACTCTAAGTCATCAATTAAGGGCTCTAAGTGCTATGAACAACTTAGGGTTGTGGTTGACATGAACGACTCTAGGTCATGAGTAGAGGACTTTAGATGTTATAAACAGCTCATGGTTGTGGATGAGATGAATGACTCTGATTCATGAGCTTAGGGCTTTAGATGCTATGAACATCTCTAGGTTGTGGTTGGCCTAAATGACTACAGGTCGTGAGCTAAAGGATCTAGATGCTACGAATAGCCTAGGGTGTTGAAAGAAATGATTTTAGGTCGTGAGCTTAAGGCTCTTAATGGTATGGACAACTCAGGGTTGTGGATGATTTGAACGATTTGGGATTTGATGTGGTTAGGCCTCTAGATGCTATGAATAGGTCAAGGGTGTAGTTGATGATTCATCCCCAATTGGTGATCTATTGGATTCAATCCTCAAATGGGAGTTATCAACAAAATTTATAAACTTAATTCACCATACACTAGGGTACCATAACTAGCATAGTATAGTGGTTCTAGGATCGTCCACAGGAATGGGTTTTCATATCACACATGATATTAGTTAAAGTACTAAAATAATGTTTTTTCTTTTATGAGTTAGCTTTAAAAGAAAACATAATCTTTGGTTGAAAAATATTGGTTTTAAGTTAACTAAAAATAGTAACTGAGATTAATTACAAAGAAAAGGTTTCTTGGAGTTTTAGGTCACTAGGTTCAGGTTCCTTAGACAAAAGGGGGAGATTACAGATATTTTCCTCGCGTTGGGGATAATAACATAAAGAATGGTTATCTCCCAAACCGGTGTGTATTTAGCAATCAAGCTTTGATCCCACTGGTCCATGAAATACTGCAGTTGTTTCCCATTAATGGTTTAAACACTAAAGACCTCTCACTATGAATCATCTTTCAATGGCTCGTAAGAGATAACTAATCACCTCTCACTGTGAAAAGCTTACCAACTATTGGCCATTGAAGGTGATCCTAACCTTGGATTACCCTTCAAAGGCTCACAAGAGATAACTAATGGATCTCCAGGGAGTCTGAAAAGCTTACCAAGTGTTGGCCATTCTTGGTAATCCTACCTTTAAACCACCTCCCAGAGGCTCGCAAGAGATAACTAATGGATCTCCAGGGAGTCCAAAAAGCTTACCAAGTGTTTGCCCAGGTGATTTTAAGGGATTTTAAGTTTAACTAAAAAATAAAAACCATTAACGGGTCATAACTTTCCTCACTTAAAACAAGGAAAACTCCCACTTTTGTATCTGGATCCCTTACCTAACTTCATTCAGTCCAAGAAACGAAAAACCTAGCCACTCATCCTCTGAGAAAACATCCTCAAAGGTTGTTTGGCTTGAAAGAAAAAAAAAATGAATAGGTAAGGCAGACCAAAGCTCTGTGTATTTTTTACTAAAAGAATGTACAAGTGTTCTTAGGAATTTCTTCCGAGATTCCGAGATATTACAAAAAGAGATATTTTAAGGCATATATAGAGAGATATTTTTAACCTCTCATTTAGATATCCTAAATATGTAAAAATATCTTTAGCTGATTACAAGGAGAAAATAGGTAATTAAACAAAATATCTTGAGATAAAAATCTAACGGAGTTGATGCAAAAATATCTGAATATTACATAAGAGGAAATTCGCAAGGCTTGTGAAATTTCGCACAAGATGCAAAATTCATTTTCCTTAGTTTCATAAGGGTTGCGAAATTCATTCTTCACAGCCTTGCTCTCTGTCCTGCAGCTTGTACTCCTTTTGGGCATTTCGCATGCTTTACAAAAATTTCGCATAGTCATGCGAAATTGTTGAATGTTAGATTTCTTTTTTGATTCTCTTCCTTGCATACTTGATTGATTTGGCAAAGGCTACGAGGCTCTCCAAAACTTGGATTCTTCATGTGTTTGAGCTTTATCTTGCCTTTCCATGCACTATACAAAATTCTCCCTCATTCTTGGCTCGTTTTAATGATAAAAAAGCTATATAAAAAATAAAAACATCAAAACTTGCCAAAAAAACTGATTAGTAACATTTGCAAGGGTCCTTAATGTGTCAATTGAGTTAAAAAGTAATAAATACTACTCAAAAGTGTTTAAAAGAGTTTATACCAAGCTATAAAAGAGCACTTTTTGAGTAGTAATCACTCCCCCCAACCGACATATTGCTAGTCCCTTAGCAATGAAGGAGAGAAAAAAAAAATAGACAGTAATATAATTTACAAAATCATGCAGATCACTCCAAAAAATTTTAAATGGCATGATGTAGAGCATACTCTCTCATGGGACATTAAAGAAGCAAAACTCAACCTTCAATAAGAATTTATCAAATATCTTGCCTGATCACAATTCATAGAGTAGGCATTATGCAAATTTAAGTATTAAAAGGATTTCCACTCCCATAGGCTCAATCATTACTCTTTCACAAAAATCTATGTGTTAAGCTTATTAGTTTCCGGATATAGTATGTTGAACTAATCTCTCTCCCCAACCTATTTCTTTCTCAAACTTTAGCAAACTGACCAACCTCCAATAGGCTAAGAACACACATCTTTTATTTCACAATTTTTTTCATTGTAGGTATGCAATGCTTAAGGTATTGTTTTCTAAAGTGTCCATATAACTGGGATCCATCGATGACTTCCAACCAATCAAGGTTTAGGGCATCAAGCTTTAAGGATCTTTCGACCACTAACTCTTTAGATTTTTTCTCTTTTGAGAATGAAATTTAATACCCAAGCACCTACAATATGTAAAACTCTACCTATTCACCCCTATAACAAGCAGTGAGGTCGGTGACTCCCAACCAATAAAGGCTTAGGGCACCGGGTTTCAAAGACTTTCGCCATATGCCCCTTGGACCTTGCTCGGGTTTCAAAGCAAGTGCAACACTTTGTTCAGGCTTAGTCATCTAAATTTTATAAACTGCTCAGGCTGTGGATGATATGAATGATTTTGTGTCATGAGATCAAGCCTCTAGATGCTATGAACTGCTTAGGGTTATGGAAGACATAAACAACTTTTAGTTGTGAACTCAAGATTCTAGATTCTATGAACAACTTAGGGCTGTAATTGACATAATTGACTCCAGGTCATGAGCTTAGGGATATAGATGCTATTAACAACACAGATTTGTGGATGACATGGTCGACTCCGTGTCATGAGCTTAGGCCTTTAGATTTTATGACCAACTAAGGATTCTAGTTGACATGAAAGACTCTAAGTTGTTAGCTCAGGCTTTAGATGCTATGCACAACTTAAGGTTGTCGATTACAAGAAAGACTCCTGGTCATGAGCTGAGGGCTCTAGATTCTATACACAGGTATAGGCTTTTGGTGACATGAAATACTCTAGGTTGAGAGCTCAGGGTTCTAGATGCTATGAACAACTCAGAGCTGTGGTTGACATGAATGACTCCAAGTTGTGAGCTCAAGGCTTTAGATACTATGAACAACTAAGAGTTTTCAATGATATGATCGAGTCACGATCCCATGAGCTCAAGCCTCTACATGCTATGAACCACTAAGGGTTATAGATGATTTGAATGATTCTGGATCATGAGCTCAAACCCTTAGATTCTATGAACTCCTTAGTGTTATGGATGACTTGAATGACTACGGGCTACGTGCTCAGGGTTTTGCATGCTATTGACAACTCAAGGTTATGGATAACATGAACGACTTCAGATCATGAGCTCAAGCCTCTAGATTTTATGAACAACTCAGAGTTGTGGTTGACATGAATGACTCTGAGTCATGAGCATAAGGCTTTAGATGCTATGCATAACTTAAGGCTACCAATGACATGAAAGACTATGAATCATGAGCTTAGAGCTCTAGATGCAATGAATAACTCAGGGTTATACATGACATGAACAACTCTGGTCACGAGCTGAGGGCTCTAGATATTATGAACAACTCAGGGTTGGGGATGACATGTGCTACTCCGGGTCATAAGCTTAGGGCTTTGGATATTATGAACAACTCAAAGTTGTGGATGATATGAATGAATTAGGATCCCAGAGCTCAATCCTCTAGATGCTATGAATCACTTAGGGTTATGGATAATATAAATGATTCTACTTCCTGAGCTCAAACCTCTAGATGCTTGAATTGATCAAGGCTAAGGAAGACATGAATGACTCGGAGTTGTGATCTTAAGGTTTTAGATGCTATGAAAAGCTTAAGGTTATGGCTGACATGAAAGACTTCGAGTCGTGAGTTCAGGGCTCTAGATGCTATGCATAACTTAAGGTTGTCGATGACATGAAAGACTTCGGGCCGTGAGCTTAGGGCTCTACATTGTATACACAAGTCTGGGTTGTTGATGACATGAAAAAGTCTAGGTCGTGAGCTTAAGACTCTTGATACTATAAACAACTCAAGGTTGTGGATAACATGAATGACTCTAGGTCATGAGCTCAAGGCTCTAGATGCTTTGAATAGCTTGGAGTTGTGGATGACATGTTCTACCTTAGGTCATGATCTTAGCACTCTAGATGCTATAAATAACTCAAATTTGTTGATTATATGTACTACTCGAGATCCCGTGAGCTTGGACTTCTTGATGCTATGAGCCACTTAGGGTCATGGATGATATAAACAATTATGCATCATGAACTTAAGCCTCCAGATGCTATGAACTACTCAGGGCTATGGACGATAAGAACGACTCTAGGTTTTTATCTCAAGGCTCTAGATGCTATGAACAACTTAGGGTTATGGTTGACATGAATGACTCCAGGTCATGAGCTCAAGGCACTAGATGTTATGAAAAACTCAGGGTTATGGATAATATGAATGACTTTGGGTTAAGAGTTCAAGACATTACATACTATGAATAGCTCAAGGTGGTAGTTGACATGAAAGACTCTATGTGCTGAGCTTAGGGCTCTAGAAGCTATGAATAACTCATAGTTGTGGATGATATGGATGACTTAGGATCCCATGAGCTTAGGCATATAGATGTAATGAACCGTTCTAGGTTGTGGATGATATGAACTATTCTATGTCATGAGCTCAAGCCTTTAGATGCTATGAACTGCTCTGGGCAATGGAAGACATGAACAACTTTGAGTCATGAGCTTAGGGCTCTAGATGCTACTAAGAAACTAGGATTATAGATGACATGAATGATTTTGAATCATTGGGTCAGGCCTTTAGATTTTATGTAAAGCTCAAGGTTGTGGTTGACATCAAAGACTCCTAGTTATGAGCATAGAGATCTAGATTTTATGCATGACTTAAGGTTGTCGATGACATGAAAGATTCCGAGTCATTAAATGAGGGCTCTAAATGTTATACATAGGTCAGGGTTGTTGCTGACATGAAAGACTTCAAGTCGAGTGCTTAGGCCTCTAGATTCTATGGACAACTCAGGGTTATGGTTGACATGAATGACTCTAGGTCATGAGCTAAAGGTTTTAGATGCTATAAACAAATCTTGGCTATGGATAACATGCGCTACTCCTGGTCATGAGTCTAGACCTCTAGATGCTATGAAGAGCTCAAATTTGTTGATGATATGAATGACCCTGGATCTTGTGTTTTTAAGTCACTAGATCTTATGAATTGCTCAAAGCTGTGGATGATGTGAATGATTGTCCATCATAAGCTCAAGCCTTTAGATGCTATGAATTGCTCGGGCTATGGATGACATGAATGACTCAAGGTCATGAGCTCAGGTTTGTAGATGTTATCAACAACTCAAGGTTGTGAATAACATGAATGACTTAAGTTCATGAGATCAGGCCTTTAGATTTTAAGAACAACTCAGGGTTGTGGTGGACAAGAAAGACTCTGAGTTGTGAACTTAGGGCTCTGGATGACATGCACAACTTAAGGCTATCAATGACAAGAAAGACTCTAAGGCATGAGTTCAGGGCTTTAAATGCTATGAACATCTCAGGGTTGTGGTTGACATGAATGACTTCGGGTCATGAGCTTAGTGCTCTTGATGTTATGAACAACTTTGTGTCCTGAGATCAGGGCTTTGGATGCTATGAACTACTCAGAGTTGTTGTTAACATGAATGACTCTGAGTCATGAGCTCAAGGTTTTAAATGCTATGAACAACGTAGGTTTGTGATTTACATGAAGACTCCAGGTCATGAGCTTAGGGCTCTAGATGCTCTTAATATATCAATATTGTCAATGACATAAATGATACCGGTCATGAGTTGAGGCCTCCAGATTCTATGAACAACTCAGGATTGTGGTTGACATGAAAGAGTCCAGGTCATGAGATAAGGGTTGTAGATGCCATACATAGGTTTGGGTTGTCGATCACATGAAAGACTCTAGGTCGTAAGCTCCAGGCTTTTTATATTATAAACAACTTTGGATTGTGGTTGACATGAACGAATTTGGGTTGTGAACTCAGGGCTTTAAATGCTTTGAACAACTCGGAGCTATGAACTACTCAAGGTTGTGGATGACATGAACGACTCCGAGTTGTGATCACATAGCTCTAAATGTTATAAACTGCTCATTGTGCTAGTTGACATGAGCGACTCTAGGTCATGAGCTCAAGAATCTAGATGCAACATACACCTCTGGTTGTGGTTGACATGAATGACTTTGGGTCGTGAGCTCATGGATTTAGATGCTATGAACAACTTAGGGTTATGGATGACATGAATGACTTTGGGTTTTGAGGTCAATTTTTTAGATACTACGAACAACTCAGGGTTGTGGTTGAGAAGAATGATTCCTAGTCGTGAGCTCATTGGTCTAGGTTCTATGCACTGCCTAGGGTTGTTGATGACATGAACTACTCTGGGTCATGAGCTCAGGGCTCTAGATGCTATGAGCAGCTCAGGGGGGCTGTGGTGGACAAGAACCACTCCGAGTCTTGATCTTAGGCCTGTAGATGCTATGAACAACTTAAGGTTATGGTTGATATGAACGACTCTAGGTCATGAGCTTAGGGCTCTAGATGCTTTTAATAACTCAGAGTTGTGGATGACATGAATGACTCCGAGTCATGGCCTCAAGATTCTATGAACAGCTTAGAGTTGTGGTTGACATGAAAGGCTTGGGGTCTTGAGCTCAGGGTTCTAGAAGTTATGAACAACTCAAAGTTGTGGATAATGTGAACGACTTGGGATCCATGAGCTCAGTCTTCTAGATTTTATGAACTAATCAGGGTTGGGAAAAATATGAATGATTTTGTGTCATAAGCTCATGCCTTTAGATGCTATGAACTACTCAATGTTGTGGATGACATGAACAACTCTGGGTCATGAGCTTAGGGCTCAAGATGCTATCCACAACTCAGGGTTGTGGTTGACTTGAACAACTTCGGGTCCTGAGTTCAAGGTCTAGATGCTATGAACAACTCATTGTTATGGATGATATGAATGACTCGGTCTCTTGTGACCTGAGGCCTCAAGATGCTATGAACCACTTACGGATTTTGATGTTAATAATGATTCTTCATCATGCGCTAAAGCCTTTATATGCTATGAACAACTCAAGGTTGTGGATGCTATGAACAACCCTAGGTCATGAGCTCATGGCTATAGATGCTATGAACTACTCAAGGTTATGGTTGAGAAAAAGAAGTTCAGGTCGTGAGCTCAAGGCTCTAAATTCTATGAACAACTAAGGATTATGGATGAGACGAGCTAATCTGGGTCATAAGCTTACAACTTTGGATGTTATGAAGAACTTGGGGTATTGGATGATATGAATCAGGATTTCATGATCTTAGTCCTTTAGATGTTATGAGCAGCTCAAGGTTGAGGATGATATGAACGATTCTTAGTCATGAGCCAATGTCTCTAAATCATATGAGTAGCTTAAGGCTATGGATGACATGAATGACCATATGTAGTGAGCTCAAGGCTCTAGATGCTATGAAAAAATTAGGGTTATGGTTGACAAGAACAACTTCGGGTCATGAGCTTAATGCTCTAAATGCTATGAATAGCTTAAGGCTATGGATGACATGAATGACTTTGGGTCTTGAGCTCAAGGCTCTAGATACTATGAACAACTTAGGGTTGTGGTTAACATGAATGACTCTAGGTCATAAGCTGAGGGTTATGGATGCTATGAACAACTGAGCATTATGGATGATATGAATGACTAAGGATCTCGTGAGATCAAGCCTCTAGATGTTAAGTATAACTCAAAGCTGTGGATGATATGAATTTATCTGCTTCATGAGCTTAGAGTTGTGTATAACATGAACGATTCCAAGTTATGAGTTCAGAGTTATGGATGATATGAACGACTTAGGATCCTGTGAGCTTAAGCTTCTAGATGCTAAGAGTAGCTTAGGGTTGGGGATAATATGAATAATTTTTTTTTCATGAGCCAATGGCTTTAAATGCTATAAACAGCTCAAGTTTGTACATCACATCAAAAACTCGAAGTTGTGAGCTTAAGGCTCTATATGTTATGAAAAGCTCAGGGTTGTGGTTAAGAAGAATGAGTTTGGGTCATGAGCTCATAGCTCTAGATGCTATAAACAACTCGCAGTTGTTAATGACGTGAGCTACTTCGGGTCATGCACTCATGACTTTTGGATGATATGAACAACTTAGGGTTGTGGATGATATCAGCGGCTCGTAATCCTATGAGTTCGGTCTTCTAGATGTTATGAGTAGCTCAAGGTTATGGATCATATGAATAGTTGTTGGTTGTGAGCTCATGGCTCTAAATATTATGAACAACTCTAGGTAGTGAGCTAAAGGCTCTAGATGCTATGAACAGCTTAAGGCTATGTTTGACATCAATAACTACGGGTCGTGAGCTCAACGCTTTAGATGTTATGAACAACTCAAGATTATAGTTGACATGAATGACTCCGAGTTGTGAGTTGAGGGCTTTAGATGGTATGAACAACTTAAGGTTGCCGATGACATGAACAACTCTAGGTCATGAACTCAAGGCTCTACATATTATGAAGAGTGTGGGCCTGTGGTGAACATGAATAACTCTAGGTCATGAGCTCAAGGCTCTAGATTCTATGAACAACTTATGCCTGTTAATGACATGAACTACTCTGGGTCATGAGCTCAAGTCTCTAGATGCTATGAACAACTTCATGTTATGGATGATACACACAATTTTGGGTCATGAGCTCAAGGATCTAAGTGTTATGAACAAATTAGGGTTGTGGATGATATGAACGATTTTGGATTGTGAAATCAAGGCTCTAGATGCAATGAACAAATCAGAGTTATGGATGAATAAATGACTTTGTGTTGTGAGCTCAAGGCCTTAGATGTTATGAACACCTAATTATTGTGGATGATATGAATGATTCGAGATCCCGTGATCTTAAGCCTTTAGATGCTATGAATAACTTAGGGTTGAGGATGATATGAATGGTTCTTAGTCGTGAGCCTATGGCTTTAAGTTCTATGAAAAGCTAAGGTGGTGGATGACAAGGAGGACTCCTCGTCATGAGCTTAGGGCTCTATATGCCATGAATAGCTTAGGGTTGTGGTTCACAAGAATGAGTCACAGTCGTGAGCTCAAGGCTCTAGATGCTATGAACAACTCAAGAATATGGGTGACATGAGCTACTCCGAGTCGTGAGCTTACGACTCTGGGTGATATGAAGAACTCAAGGTATTGGAAGATATGAACTAATTGGGATCCCGTAAGCTCAGACCTCTATATGCTATGAATAAATCAAGGTTATAGATGATATGAAGGATTCTTGGTCGTGAGCCATGGCTCTAAATTCTATGAACAACATAGGGTTATGGATGACTTAACGACTCTGGGTAGTGAGCTCAAGGCTCTAGATGGTATGAATAACTAAGGGTTACGGTTAACATGAACAACTCCAAGTCATCAGCTCAGCATTCTAGATGCTATGAATAGCTTAGGGTTGTGGTTAACATGAATGACTCTAGGTCGTGAGCTCACGACTTTAGATGCTATGAACAACTTAGGGCTATGGATTATATGAGCTACTCTTGCTTATGAACTAAAGGCTCTAGATGCTATGAACTACTCAGGACTGTGGATGGCATGAACGACTGTAGGTTGTGAGATCACAACTCTATATGCTATGAACAGCTCAAGGGTGTGGGTGATATGAGTCACTATGGGTCGCAAACTCAAGGCTTTACATGCTATGAACTGCTCAAGGTTTTGGATGACATGAACGACTTTCAGTCATGAGCTTAAGGCTCTAAATGCTATGAACAATAAAGGGTTGTGGATGATATGCATGAGTCTAAGTCGTGAGCTCAAGGATCTAGACATTATGAAGAGCTTAGGGTTGTGAATGATATGAACGATTCTGGGTTATGAATAAAAAGGTTGTGGATGCTATGAATAGAACAAGGCTATGGATGAAATGAATGACTTTGGGTCATGACCTCAGAGCTCTAAATGTTATGAATAACTTAAAGTTGTGGTTGATATGAACGACTTAGGATCTCGTGAGCCCTTTAGAAGGTATGAAGTACTCTGGTTGAGGGTGATATGAACGATTCTTAGTCATGAGCCCATGGATCTAAATGCTATGAACAACTTAGCATTGCCGATGAGATGAACTACTTTACGTCATGAGCACTGGTCTCATGATGCTATGAATAGCTAAGGGTTGTGAATGATATGCATGATTCTATGTCATGAGCTCAAAGCTCTAGATGTTTTAAACAACTTGGGGTTGTGGATGATATGAACTATTCTGAGTTGTAAACTCAAGGCTTTAGATGTTATGAGTAGCTCATGGTTAGGGATGATATGAATGAATCAAGATCCTATGAGTTCAAGCCTCTAGATCATACAAACAACTTAAAGCGGCTATGAATCATATGAGCTCAAAGCTTTAAATGTTATGAACAACTTAGGGTTGTAGCTAACATGAATGACTCAATATCGTGAGCTCTAGGCTCTAGATGCTATGAACAACTCAAGGTTTTGGTTGGCATTAACGATTATAGGTCATGGGTTTAAGGTTCTAGATGTTATGAACAACTTCAGGTCATGAGCACAGTGCTCTAAATACTATGAATAGCTTAGGTTTGTGGTTCACATGAGCATCTTCGAGTCGTGAGCTCGGGGTTATAGATGTTATGAACAACTTAAGGTTGTCGATGACAGGTACTTTGCTAGGTCATGAGCTGAGGTCTCTAGATATTATGTACAACTCATGACAGTGGATGATATGCACGATTCTAGGTCGTGAGCTGAAGGATATAGATGATATGAACAATTTTGGGTCCTGAACTCAAGGCTCTAGATGTTATGAATAGTTCTAGGCTATAGATGAAATGAACGACTACGGGTCGTGAGTTAAAGGCTTGAGATGGTATGAATAACAAAGGTTTATGGATAACATTAATGACTTCGAGTCCTAAGCTTATGGATATAGATCCTATGAACAAATCAGGGTTGTAGATGTCATGAATGACATTGGGTCATGAGCTAAGGGCTTAAGATGCTATCAACGGCTCAACGCTATGGTTGCCATGAACAACTATGGGTTGTGAGCTAAGGGCTCTTGATGTTATGAGCAACTTAGGGCTATGGATGACATGAATAACTCTAAGTCGTGAGCTCAAGGCTCTAGATACTATAAATAGCTTAAGGTTGTGGATGACATGAGTTACTCTGGGTCATGAGCTTAAGGCTCTACATTCTATGATCAACTTAAGGTTGTCGATGATATGAACCATTTAGGATCCAGTAAGCTCACGCCCTTAGATTCTATGACCAGGTCAGGGTTGTGGATGATATGAATGATTCTTGGTCATGAGCCCATGGCCCTAAATGCTATGAATGTCTCAAGGCTATGAAGGACATGAATGACTTTGGGTTGTAAACTTAAAATTTTAGATGTTATTAATAGCTCAGGGTTGTGGTTGACATGAATGACTCCGGGTTATGAGCCCAGGGCTCTAGATGTTATGAACAACTTAGGGTTATGGATGACATGAATGAGTCTGGGTTGTCTGATCAAGGCTCTAGATGCTTTGAATAACACAAGGCCGTGGATGATAAGAAAAACTCAAGATCCCGTGAGCTTAGGCCTCTAGATTCTATGAATAGCTCAAGGCTGAGGATGATATGAACGATTCTAGGTCGTGAACTCAAGGCTCTAGATGCTATGAATAGTTCAGGGCTATGGATGAAATGAAGAACTTTAGGTCATGAGCTCAAGGCTCAAGATGGTATGAACAACTCGGGGTTATGGATAACATGAACAAATCTAGGTTGTGTGCTCAAGGCTATAAATCCTATGAACAACTCAAGGCTATGGATGACATGAACGACATTAGATCATGAGCTTATGGCTCAAGATGATATCAACAACTCAGGGCTCTCAACTCAAGGCTCTAGATGCTTTGAACATATTAGGGTTATGGATAATAACAATGACTCAAGATTCCATTAGCTCAGGCCTCTAGATGCTATGAACAACTTAGGATTAAGGATGATATCAACGATTCTTAGTTGTGAGACTATGGATTTAAATTCTATGAATAGCTCAGTGTTGTGGTAGACATGATCGACTCTAGGTCGTGAGTACCGTGTTATAAATGCTATGAACAACTTGGGGTTGTGGTTGACATGAACGACTCTAGGTCTTGAGCTTAGAGCTATAGATGGTGTGAATAACTCAAGGCTATTGCTTACATGAACTATTCTGGGTCGTGAGCTGAATCCTCTTAAAGCTATGAATAGCTTAGGGATAAGGATGATATAAACCATTCTTGGTTATGAGCCTCTAGCTAAAAATGATATGAACAACTCAAGGTTGTGGTTGATATGAATGACTCTGGGTCGTGAGCTTAGGGCTCTAAATGCTATGAATAACTTAGAACTACGGTTAACATGAACGACTCGAGGTCATGAGTAGAGGCCTCTAGATGCTATGAACAACTTTGGGCTAAGACTGATATTAGCAATTCTAAGTCATGAGCCTATTGCTCTAAGTGCTATGAAAAGCTTAGGGTTGTAGTTGACATGAATGACTCTATGTCATGAGCTTAGGGCTCTAGATCTCATGAATAGTTCATGACATGGCTGAAATGAATGAAACTAGGTCATGAGCTCAAGCCTCTAGATGTTATGAATAGCTTTGGGCTGAGGATGATATGAACAATTCTAGGACATGAGCCTATCATCTAAATGATATGAATAGCTGAGGGTTGTAGATGACTTGAACAACATCGGGTCATGAGCTGAGGACTATAAATGCTATGAACATCTCAACGTTGTGGTTGACAAGAATGAATTTGGGTTATGAGCTCGAGGCTTTAGATGCTATGAGTAACTTAAGGCTGCAGATCTCATGAACGAATCTAGGTCGTGAGCTCAAAGCTCTAAATGCTATGAACAGCTTAAGGCTGCGGATGACATGAGCTCAATGATGTGAATGTTATGAATGACCCAGGGTTGTCAATGATACGAATGACTCGAGATCCCATGAGCTCAATAATCTAAATGCTATGAACAGCTCAGGGTTGTGGATGTTATGAACGATTCCTTATTGTGATCCCAATGCTATGAACAACTCAGGGTTATGGTTGACATTAACTATTTTGGTTCATGAGCTCAAGCCTCTAAATGCTATGAACAACTCAGGGTTGTGGTTAACATGAATGACTTTGGGTCATAAGCTCTGGGCTCTCGTGTTATGAATAGATCAATGTTGTAGATGATATAATGACTTGGGACCTTGTGAGCTAAGGCCTATAGATTGTATGAACAACTTAGGGTTGTGGATGGTATAAATGATGTTGTGTCATGATCTCAAGGATGTGGATGACCTGAACAAATCTGGTTGATGAGATCAAGGTTATAGATACTATGAATTGGTTCGAGTTGGGGTTGACATGAATGACTCAAGGTTGTGAGCTTAAGGCTCTAAAAGCTATGAACAACTAAGGGTTTTGGATGATATGAACGACTTGGGAACCTGTGTGCTCAAGCCTCTAGAAGCTATCAACAACTCAAGGTTGTGGTTGACAGAAATGACTCTAGGTTGTGAGTTCCAAGCTCTAAATGCTGTGAATGACTCGGGGTTGTGGATGACATGAATGACTTAGGCTCATGAGCTCAGGACCTTAGATACTATGCATAACTCAGGGTTGTGGTTGACATGAACGACTCCAGGATGTGAACTCAAGGATCTAGATGCTATGAACAACTTAGGGTTATGGATGATAAGAATGACTTCAAGTGGTGAGCTTAGGGTTCTAGATGTTATGAATAGCTCAGGACTCTACATGACATGAACAACTTTGGGTCATGTGCTTAGGGTTTTAGTTGCTTTGAATAGATTTGAGTTGTAGAGGACATGAACGACTCCGAGTCATGAGCTCAATGTTCTAAATGCTATGAAAATCTCAGGATTGTGGATGATATGAATGACTCTAGGTCATGAGGTCAAGGCTCTAAATGTTGTGAGTAGATCAGGACTATGGTTGACATAAATGACTTCAGGTCATGAGCTATGAGCTCTAGATGCTATGAAAAGATTAGGGTTATTGATGACATGACCAACTAAGTGGTGAGCTCAAGGCCATCGATGCTATAAGCAACTTAGGGTTATGGTTCAAATGAACGACTCTAGATCTTGAGCTCAAGGCTCTAGATTTTATGAACAACTTAGAGTTATGGTTGAGAAGAACAACTCTAGGTCATGAACTCAGGGCTCTAGATGCAATGAACAGGTCAAGGCTATGTATGACATGGGTTACTCTACACTGTTAGCTTAGGGCTTTGAATGGTATGAATAGCTCAGGGGTGTGGATGATATGAATGATTCTTAGTCTTCGATCTATAGCTCTAAATATTATGAATAGCTTAGGGCTTTGGATCTTACATACAACTCAGGGCTCTAGTTGTAATGAATAGCTAAGGGTTGTTGTTTACATGAACAACTCTGGGTCATGAGCTTAGGGTTTTAGATGCTATGAGCAGCTCAGGGTTGTGGATGAAATCAATGAATTCAAGTAATAAGCTTAGGTCTCTACATGTTATGAACAACTCAGGACTTTAGATAACATGAACAACTCTGGGCCATAAGCTCAAGGTGCTAGATTCTATGAATAAAAAAAAAACATGTTTATGACATGAATGAATCTGGGTCATGAGCTCAAGGTTCTAGATGATATGAACAACATGAGGTTGTGGTTAACATGACAAACTCCAGGTCGTGAGCTCAAAGTTCTAGATCCTTTGAAATGCTAGGGGCTATGGATGACATGAATGACTCTAGGTTGTGAGCTTAGGCTCTAGATCCTACATACAACTCAAGGTCATGAGCTCATGGCTCTAGAACCTAAGAATAGCTCAGGGCTATTGATGACATGAATGACTGTAGACCCTCAATTTTGTCCCTCGACACTGACATTTATCCTTTGGGTGTCACCTGCACCCATCGTTCTCATATGGCACCACTAGGGCCCCTTTTAGGCTTAGTCGATGTCCGAGCCTCGTGTGGGCTTGTCTGTGGTCCATTGTGGTGCGTATGTGGTTCATTTTAGAGGGTTATCGTGGCCATTTTCCTAGTCGTTCACATCACCCTATAGGGAGGAAGTGGGGTCATCCCAATGTTTTAGCTTAGTTGGAGTTTATAGGGGCATGTTGAGGTTCGGAGCACTCGAGCTTGTTTTGATCATATCTCCCTTTTCCGAACTCAAAATTGTGCACTGTTTTTTTTCATGGATTTCTCACTCTTCCAGGAACATTATGTCAAATTTTTAAAAAATTTTGCAACCGGTTCAGCCAGTTCAGTCGGTTCATCGAGTCAGCCGGTGTAGAACACTGATTTTTGGTAATTATTTTTATCATATCTCCCTTTTCCGAACTCGGAATTGCACACCATTTTTTTTCATGGATTCCTCACTCTTCCAAGAACATTCTGTCAAATTTTCAATTTTTTTTTGCAACCTGTTCGATCGGTTGGCATCCGGTTCAACCGGTTCATCGAGTCAACTGGTGTAAAACATTGATTTTGGTAATTTTGGGACCCAAATCCTACATGACTCAGGCCCATAAGCTCCAGATTGGTTTTGGGCAATGTTGTGGACCCATTTTGGGCCTTGGTTTGGGTTCCTTGCAGCCCACCATGACTCCATATGGATTCTTGGTGGTGAAGCAAGCTGAAAACTGAAGGGAGTGAGCTGGCCTCGTAAGTGCAAGAGAAATAATGCGTGGTGTGTTTTCAATGCTGATGGAGGGGATTTCGGTGCTGAAGGGGAAGGAACCCAGGAGGCTCAAATGCTGAGAGGGGTATGAGTATAAAAGGTGAGAAGATAGGAGGGCAAAGAAGAAGAAAAAGGGAAAGGAGGGCACTTGGAGGGCACTTTGGAGAGGAGATATTTTGCTGGTGAGAAAAACAGATGGTCAGGGCACCTTCTGAGTTAAGAGTGTGGGGGAAAGCGTCAGCACTATGGTTATTTTGAAGAGGAGAGCTACAGCATCTCATTTTTTGGAGGTCATCATCGGCATACACGGATCATATCTGGTGGAGATTCTGAGGTAAGTAGGCTGATTTTTTTTTTTACCTGCAGTTTATCTTCATTTTCTTCATATGTGTTTTCTCCTTCCCCATCATCTTTTATTTCCTTTGATATGAAGATTGTATTGCTTGGGTGTGGGTAATGAAGGCCACACATGATTGTTGTTGATTTATTATGAATGGTTTAGAAACTTTCTGACCAAATTTAGGATTTTTCATCAACCGGCTAAACCGGTTCAACCGGTTCAACTGGTTCAGTGCCATAGCTGGTTGCCTCTATCAGCCATGAGGAACCCCTGACCTTTCTTTGTCCGGTTCTCACTCATCCGGGCTCAGAATTGAGAATCGTTTCTTTTTTTTTGTTTCCTTATTCAGTTAGAAACTTCCTGGCCAAATTTGGGATTTTTTATCAACCGTCTAAACCGGTTGGGAACCGGTTCAACTTGTTCAGCACCATAGCTGGCTGCCTCTGTCAGCCATGAGGAACCCCTGACCTTTCTTTGTCCGGTTCTCACTCATCCGGGCTCGGAATTGAGAACCGTTTCTTTTTTTTGTTTTCTTATTCAGTTAGAAGCTTCCTGGCCAAATTTGGGATTTTTTATCAACCGTCTGAACCAGTTGGGAACCGGTTCAACCGGTATAGCGCCATAGCTGGCTGCCTTTGTCAGCCATGAGGAACCCCTGATCTTTCTTTGTCTGGTTCTCACTCATCCGGGCTCAGAATTGAGAACCATTTATTTTTTTTTATTTTCTTATTTAGTTAGAAACTTTCTGGCCAAATTTAGGATTTTTTATCAACCGTATGAACTAGTTGGGAACCGGTTCAACGGGTTCAGCACCATAGTTGGCTGCCTCTGTCAGCCATGAGGAACACCTGACCTTTCTTTGTCTAGTTCTCACTCATCCGGGTTCAAAATTGAGAACCGTTTCTTTTTTTTGATTCCTTATTCAGTTAGAAACATTCTGACCAAATTTGGGATTTTTTATCAACCGTTTGAACCAGTTGGGAACCGGTTCAACCGGTTCAGCACCATAGCTGGCTGCCTCTGTCAGCCATGAAGAACCCTGACCTTTCTTTGTCTGGTTCTCACTCATCCGGGCTCGGAATTGAGAACCGTTTTTTTTGTTTGAATCCTTGCTCATTTAGGAGTTTTCTAGAAAAATTTGGGCATTCTACTCAATAGGTTGTACCAGTTGAGAACTAGTTCAACTTGTTCTGCTAGAGGACTTTAGGTAGCCCTCGATTTTGGCATTCTTCGAGCCCTTATCCATTGGGGCTCAAACCCATTTGCTATAGGGCACTTGTGAACCATCTTGAAGGTTTAAGTCATTGTTTGATTTCAATTAGTATGGGCAATTTTGAAGTTATGGGTGGTGTGGTCTAGATGAGTCTAGTTCGATTTGTATGACATTTAGGGAGTCCCTTACCTCATTTCAACCAGCTATCTTCCTTTTTGGCACAAGCTTTGATGCTTGATTTTGAATACATGTTGCGTGGCTGACTCACCCTCTGCTGTAGCACATGGCTAGGGACTATAGGTATGCATCGTTGGTTTTGATTGTTGAATCATATGCATGCATGGTGCTTAATCCTGAATGTTTGTTATGTGTTTATCTGTGTTTGGCTGACCTTTTATGCAGCGCATGGCTGGGGACCACTGGTACGCACCCATTGTTTTGGTTGGTTGAATTCATATGCATGCCAAATACCAATTAGGATTGTGTGATTCATGACATTTATTTAGCCTAGGGTTTCATCTTTGACCCATATGCTCCCACATACCCAATTCATTAGTAGAGGCCGAGTTCCGGGCCTAGAGGGGTGCTACCTCGCATGAGGTACCTTCCCAATGGGTAACCTGATCCCCGAACCTAGAATCTAGTTTTCGCAGACCGCTTTTTCCGTACTAGGGTCATTAGGGGTTTTTGTTCTTACTTAATTTTCCCCATTTTAAAAATAAAAATAAAAAGTAAGTTGCGACTCCATACAACACCGTTCCTCACCAGGGGCGGGTTTTTTCAAAACTGGAAAACTCAACTTTTTCATTCTTTCTTTTCTTTTAAAAGCGAGTCGCGCCGGTCCGGTTGATCGGGTGAGGGTCCACAATGACTCTAGGTCATGACCTCAGGGCTCTAAATGCTATGAAGAACTCAGGGTTATGCATGACATGAACGACTCTAAGCCGTCAATTAAGGGCTCTTTATGCTATGAATAGCTCAGGGTTGTGGTTAACTTGAACAACTATATGTCATAAGTTGAGGGCTCTAGATGCTATGAATAGCTCAAGGTTGTGGATGAGATGAACGACTCTGGATTTAGATGCTATAAACAACTCCAGGTTGTGGTTGACATGAATGACTATGGTTCGTGAGATGAGAGATCTAGATGCTATGAACAACCTAGGGGTGTGGTTGAAATGAATGATTATAGGTTGTAAGGTTAGGGGTTTTGATGCTATGAATAGCTCAGGGCAGCGAATGACATGAGCTACTCTCAATCGTTAGCTCAATGCTCTTGATGTTGTAAATAGGTCAAGGTTATGGAAGATATAAAGGACTCGGGATGCCATGTGCTTAGGCCTCTAGATGCTATGAACATGTTAGGGGTATAGTTGGTATGAACAATTCTTGGTCATCATCCAATGGCTCTAAATGTGATGAAAAACTCAGGTGATTCGTGGTTCCCAATTGGTGTCTTAGCTGATTCATGTCCTCTCAATGGTCCCTGATAGTGGTACCATTTGATTCGTGTCCAACTGGTGTCCCTTGATTGTGGTCCTCAAAAGGGAGTAATCAAAAAAATTTATAACCTATATCACCATGCATTAGGATAGCTTTAGCTAATATAGCATAGTGGCTCTAGGATCGTTCACTGGGAAGGGTTTTCAACTTATAATTGATATCAATTCAAAGTTAAATTGGTGTTTTTTCATTTCAAGGTTAGCTTAAGAAGAAAACATAAACTTTGGTTGAAAAAGGTTTTGTTTTAAGCTAATTGAAAAGAAAGTAATGGAAATTACTTGTGAAAAAAAACATTCCTTGGAGTTTTAAGTTCACAGGGGAGGCTTCTCATGCAAAAACAGAGTTCCGGTCATTTTGTTCTTTTCCTCGCATTAGAGAATTAACATATAGTTAATTCTCTAACCGGTGTTGTGCATATGCTTCCCTTTAATGGATTTCAGCACTAATTCCCTCTCACTGATGCAACTTGCAATGACTCGTGCCTCTCACCTAGCATTTTCCATTCAAGGTGATCATTAACCTTGGACTTTCCTTCTTAAGCTCGCAAGAGATAACTAATGGATGTCTCCTTGGAGTCCAAAAGCATACCAAGTGTTGGCAATTCTAGAAAATCCTACCTTCAAGTCACCTTCCAAAAGCTCGCAAGAGATAAACTAGTGCATCTCCATGGACGGAGATCACTTGCCTTACCAAGTGTTGGCTCAGGTGAATTGAAGGTGTTTTAAGTTAACTAAAAACATAGAAATCATTAATGGGTCACACTTTCTCTTCATTAATGGTTGAAATAACAAAACTGCCAATTCTTGCATTTGGGGCCTTACTCGGCAACCTTAGCTCCATGGAACTAAAAGCCTAGCCACTCATTCTCTGAGGAAACATCCTCAGAGCTTGTTTGGCTAGTAAGAAAAATTAAATAAATATATACAATCAAAATGAGAAGGTAAGGAAGAGCAAAGGCTCTGTATTTTACTTCCTTGCCAAACTATACAAAGTTGTCTGAGAACAAACTCCCCTTCCTCTTGTTGTAATGGAAATTACAAACATTATATATGAGGCTATTTACCCTTTGTTCTTGCTTAATAACTAAGGAATCCTATGATAGGTGGATTACAAGGAGAGTTTGGGAATTTAGACATCAAATATATGAAGCAAAAAATTTTCAAAATGTCGATCGCAAATATCGAGAAGCTTCAGGAGAATTTTGCAGCCGTGCAAGAGGGCTGCGAAATTTCGCAGCATGAAGGACACCATTTCGCAGCCCTGCGACATTGGCCTTCAGCTTGGAGTGATCGGCTTCCAATGGCTGTAACTCCTTCATTTCAACTCCGAATTGTCCACCGTTTGAAGATTTGGATTGCTAACTTCCCGAGCTTCGAAATGATATATAGTATACATAAATTGAACTCCAGAAAGTGCTCCAAAAGTTGCTGACAGTGACTACCCTCTAGAATGCTTGATGTTAGATTTCTCTTTGCTTCCCCTCCTTGCATTCCGGATTTGCTTATGGCAAAGGACTATAAAGCTTCAAAGCTTTGGTTCTTCATGTTTCTGAGCTTTCCATTGCTTTTCCATGGATTCCAAAGAACTCTCCTCAATCTCGGATTGCTTTGGTTATCAAATTACTAACAAAAACACCAAAACTTACACAATTTGATTAGAAATTATTGCAAAGGCCCTTAATATGTTAATTGGGTTAAAAGGTAATAACTACTACTCAAAAGTGTTTAAAAGAGTTAATTACAAGCTATCAAATAGCACTTTTTGAGTAGTAATCACTCCCCCCAACCGACATATTGCTAGTCCCTTAGCAATGAAGGAGAGAAAAAGAAAACTAAAAAGTAATATACTTTACAAGATCATGTTGATCACTTCCAAAAAATTTTAAGTGGCATGATGATCAAACTCTCACATGGAACATTAAAGAAATATAAACTCAAATTTCAACAAGAGTTATCAAATAACTTGTCTAATCACAATTCATAAAGAGAAGGCATTATGCAAATTGAAGCTTTAAAAATCATTTCCACTTCTAAAGGACCAAACCTTACTCTTCCACAAAAATCTAAGTGTTAGTTGATAGTTTCCAAATATAGCATGCTGAACTAATCTCTCCCCCCAACCTAGTTCTTTTTCAACACTTAGTAAGCTGACCAAATTCAATAGGCTAAGAACGCACCCTTTTGTTTCACAATTTTTTTCATTGTAGGAGTACAAGGCTTAAGGGTATTATTTTCTAAATTGTCCATGTAACGGGGGTCCATCGATGACTCCCAACCAATTAAGGTTTAGGGCATCAACCTTTAAGGATCTTTCAACCACTAACTCCTCGGATTTTACCCTGGACTTTTGAGAATGAATTTTAATACCCAAGCACCTACAGTATGTTAAACTCCACCTATTCACCCTTGTAATGAGCATTGAGATCGATGACTCCCAACCAATTAAGGCTTAGGCAACAGGTTTTAAAGATTTTCACCATATACCCCTCAGACCTTGCTCGGGTTTCAAGGCAAGCAAACATTTTTCTTCTTCTTTCTTTTTTTCTCAAAGTCTCATTGGTATTTTATAAGGTGTCCCAACACTATTAAAATAAGGTCAAAGGTACCAAGTCTAAATTTTCCTAAGTCAAGAGGGAAATAGTTTTTCATCTTATAATCGGAACCTATTATGCACAATGTGTGAATAGCTTAAAGTGGAAGAACTAAGCTTGAATTCGATAGAAGATTCAACAATTCATCAACTTTAGTAAGCATAATACAAACTCTAAGTCAAGTGAAAAAAACAAAAATTCAATTTCTCCCATTTCAATTTGAAAATTTTTCCTTAATAACCATGGAGAGTAGGATAAAAACTTTAAAAAATTTTAAAATTAAGCAAAAATCAACTAAACTATCAAAATAACTTAGCATAAATAACAAAAAACTTCCTTCCTCAACTCTCCCCCCAACCAAGCTGAACATTGTCCTCAATGTGGCATAAGCGATTGAGATTATAGGGAGGAAGTGGTACCTCCTGAGTGATATCAATTTCGAGTATTGATTGGAGAAACCACATATTTCAAAAACAATAAAAGATATGAGTAGAGGAAATAAAATAAAATAATGCTAAGAGTGATCAAAAAGTGATAGATTTGTATTACTTCAATTCATGTAAGTACAAAATGGAGAACAAGTAATACAAGCAATCCTAGTATATATAATACCAAAAGCATGGGATTTCAAGTGCTACTATGATAAGGAAATACATAATCGAAATATATAAAGGAAACTATCAAAATGATCAGATGGTGGGTGGAGGATGATGTGGAGATGATGGCTCATCTACCTCTGTCTCTCCTGTAGTAGGCTCCTCAGGAGGCATAGTTTGGTCTACGAAAGGAGGGGCCTGTGCTGGCTCTAATGGGCTAGGAGTGGCATGCTCAGGAGCTTATATAAGACCCAGATGATGCTAAATCTGCCTCAGGATGGTAGTGTGTTGGGCCTGAGTGGCAATAATCTACTCCTGATGAGCACGAAGAGCTGTCATCTGCTGAGTGAGGATGCTTTGAGAAGTGGCCAATGCCTAGAAAGTGTGGCATAGGCCTCAATACTCGATAATGGGTATAGCTATCCTTGGCTCAATTGAAGGAAATGGATCTGAAATAGGTGGAATAATAGGGGGAGGCTGTGGTGTGGCTTGAGGAGTAGAGGGTGGAACCTCTAGTATATGCGCTGTAGGGGCCACTGCAGGGGCAGGTGGCTGAGTGTCAACTGGCTCCTCTGGCTCCTCTGGATGCTCTGGTCCAGCTAGTGCTCCCTGGTCTGCACCACCATAAGCTGTCATACTGGTCCATTTGTCGAAAGTGAATATCTCTCGACAAATGCGTCTACGCTCATGCTGAGGCTCTGCTGAGTATCCCAGGTGCTCCAATAGCTAGCATAATAGTCTAGGGAAGAGAAGTGGAATGGCATCTGCTCGAAGTAGCTTCTTCCGATGCACCTTCTCTTCAAAGTATAGAAGAGCGACCATGATGAGATGGTGAGGGCCAAAGAAGTATCCCTCAGAGATCCTAATCAATGCCTCCAGCAAAACTCCTCTCCTTTGCACCTAATGCTGAAGTGAGAAAATGTTATGGCGCAAGAGTGCATCAATGAAGAACATGTTGGGAGGAAACACCTTCCTTAGGATATAATGGCGTGAGGATGCTCCTCTGGACAGAGTATGAACGATGTCGCTCTGTGAAGGATGAGTCCAGGCTAAAAAATCCTCTGGACGTGTTGGCTCATAGGGGATATGGAGTGCCTCTACTATATGTTAAGCTCCCAAAATACCATGGCGTCCGTCTATGGTAAAATGGATGATTGTAGGATCCCAGACCTGGTTTGTGGTCATGGACTGATAGAAGTCCAATGCCATACGGGGATAGAAAAAATCCCTGGGAGTCAGCAAGTGCTCCATATGATACCTCTGTAGCAGACGGAAAGAATCCCTGAGCTCAGGCTGAAGTCTGAAAGTGGCTATGTCGAAAAAGAGCTCGGAGTGGAATGGCCTTGCTCTGCAATCCAAATTCCCTTCAATTGGTGGCTGAGTGACCATGGGTCGTCTGATAACGACCTTAGGGGTCATGCTTGAGGGAATCTAAGACTCTTTTGCTGGCGTCTGAGATGGCCGAGGCTTTTTAGCAGGTGGTGGAGATGGCGTAGGCTCTGATTCAGGCTTTGAAGATGACTCTATTAGATCAATTAGCTCAGAGACCTTGACTTTCTTTTTTGGGGGACTGATACCTGATTTTTGGCCTCTGGAAGAGCACGCACTGGTGATGGTAAGTGATCTCCTTGTGTTATAACGCCTGGGCGGAGGACTGATGGGTGCGTCCTTAACCGGAGGTGGAATGACTCATGGCCGCGGAGGCTCGGAGGTGGAACCTTGGACAGGCGTGTCTCTAGGGATTCTCAGGCGAGTCAATGGGGACGAGGACTTAGCTCCTCGAGTTCTAACCATGGCTATGTCGGAGAAGACGATCAGAGGTGCGCGCGATTTGCTCAGGCGGAGGAGGCAGACGGGAGGGTACTTTGGCTTGGCTCCTCTAGGTACCTTTTTGAAGTTCAAATGACCGGTTTAGAATAGGAAAAAATGGAATTTATACCGTTTAAAAGGGATGCCAATGGTCACTATTCATTTTTGCAGCAACTGGGGATTTTCGCAGCGGTAGGGGGATGGATTTCACAGCAAGTGGTCGTTTTCGTAGAGGGGGACATTTCGGCAACATTTTCACAGCCCATTTCACAGTTGTGAAACGGGAGTATGGCGCTGTGAAATGGCACTCGTGTGCCAAGGGGTGGTTTTGCAGCTGCGAAACACCCTACGAAATGGAGTCTCGGCTGCGAAATGAAGGATTTCAAGGCATGGAGGTTTCGCAACCATTTTGCAACTACGAAACGGGTGTATGGGGCTGCGAAATGGCACTCATGTGCCAAAGGGTCACTTCACAGAGGGCGCTAGAAGACTGCGAAACCATTTCACAGCGGGAGGCGATTTTCGCAGCGGTGCTTGGGGGCTGCGAAATTATTTAGTAGCCAAGGGCCATTTTCGCAGAGGCCCTTTTTAGGCTGCAAAATTTCACAAACCATGCTTTCTCCTTGTTTTTTAGCTCCTCTTGATTCCTAGCTTCCGTCTTTCAATTTCCTTACAATTCCTCCTGATTTTGATCATTAAAAAAGATTAAGTTACATATAAATAACACAATTTAAGACGAAAATTAAAATCAAAACAATTTACAAAGCTTAAAAATTAACACAATTAAACAAAAATATGGATTTTGGTGAAACCAAATCCATCTAACCCTTCTCTAATTAGGCTTTTTGTGGCTCAAGGAGGTTGATTTCCTCATTTTCTTGCTTGAATGGCTCAATGAATGGCTTGAGACGATGACCATTGACTTTAAAGATGTCTGTGCCATTGGAATTCAGTAATTCCACCACTCCATTTAGATGCACTTGGTGAATAATGAAAGGACCTATCCACCTTGACTTGAGCTTCCCATGAAAGATATGGAGCCTTGAGTTATAGAGTAAGACTCTTTGTCCTTTCCGGAATTCTTTGTTGGAGATTAATTGATCATGCCACCTCCTCATCCTCTGTTTTACAACTTTGGAATTGATGTAAGCATCATTTCTTAATTCCTCCATCTCATTAAGGTCTAAGCACCTATTTGCCCCGGCTCTGATCAAGTCCATGTTTAACCTCTTCATTGCCCACCAAGCCTTATATTCAACTTCCACAGGGAAATGGCATGCTTTGCCATAGACTAAGCGATAGGGAGACATGCCAAGAATAGTCTTGTAAGCTATTCTATATGCCCATAATGAATCATGAAGCTTAATAGACCAATCTTTTCTGCTCGTGATCACCACCTTCATCAATATGTTCTTGATTTCCCTGTTTGCTAGCTCCACTTGCCTGAAAGTTTGAGGGTGATAAGGTGTAGCTACCTCATGCTTCACTCCATACTTGGCTAATAGGGTTTCAAAAGGTTTGTTGCAAAAATGAGTACCTTCATCACTGATTATGGCCTTGGGCACCCCAAATCTTGAGAAGATGTTCTCCTTAAGAAATTTGAGAACCACCCTGTGATCATTGTGTTTACAGGGGATTGCCTCAACCCATTTAGAAACATAGTCCACCCCCACCAAAATATAAGAGTTACCAAAAGACATTGGGAATGGTTCCATGAAGTCAATACCCCAAACATCAAAGAGATCAACTATTAGGATGGGGTTCATGGGCATTTGATTTCTTTTTGTTAGCTTCCCGAGCCTTTGGCATCTATCACAACTCATACACATGATGTGGGCATGTTTAAAAAGTGATGGTCGAGTAAACCCTGATCGTAACACCTTCATGGCTATTTTCTGAGAGGCAAAGTGGCCTCCACATGCATTCTCATGGCAATGGTTGAGGATTCCTTGTTGCTCTTCTTCAGGGACACACTTCCTTATTATCTTATCCGCACAATACTTTAAAAGAAAAGGCTCTTCCCAATAATAAGCATGAATCTTTGCAAAGAAGTGCTTTCTGTCTTGTGCTTTCCATTCACTTGGAACTTTACCAGTAACCAAATAGTTAGCAATATGAGCATACCAAGGAGTTTTCTCTAGCAACATGAGTGATTCCTCAGGAAAGTCATCATTAATAGGTAAGACATGGGAATTGTGTGCTATAGCCAACCTTGAAAGGTGGTCAGCTACCACATTCTCCACTCCTTTCTTGTCTCTGATTTGGAGATCGAACTCTTGTAATAAAATAATCCATCTAATCAACCTTGCTTTTGCATCTTACTTTGTTAATAAATACTTCAAGGCTGAATGGTTAGTGAAAACAATGATGAAAGACCTTACCAAATAAGCACAAAACTTGTCTAATGCAAACACCACAACTAACAATTCTTTCTCTGTAGTTGTGTAGTTCTTTTGAGCTTCGTTCAATGTCTTGCTTGCATAGTAGATCACATAGGGCTTTCCATCTTCTCTTTGGCCAAGTATAGCTCTTATAGCAAAGTCATTGGCATCACACATTACTTCAAAGGGTAGTTGCCAGTTGGGGGCTCTCACTATTGGAGCGGTTGTCAAAAATTGCTTCAATTGTTCAAAACTCTTTTGACATCTTTCATCCCATATAAACTTAGCATCCTTAGCTAAAAGTTCACAAAGAGGCTTTGAAAGCTTAGAGAAGTCTTTTATAAATCTCCTGTAGAACCCTGCATGGCTAAGGAATTGCCTTACTCCTTTTACAGTTGTTGGGGATGGCAATTTGACAATGAGTTCCACCTTTGCTTTATCAACTTCAATGCCTTTCTCAGAGATGATATGGCCAAGGACAATTCCTTGATGTACCATAAAGTGGCATTTCTCCTAGTTGAGCACCAAGTCTTTTTCAGTGCATCTGTTAAGAACCGCTTCCAAATTGACTAAGCATTCTTCAAATGTACCTCCATATATGGTGATATCATCCATGAAAACCTCCATAATTTGCTCCACCATATCACTGAAGATACTAAGCATACATCTTTGGAATGTTGCAGGTGCATTGCATAAACCAAAAGGCATTCTTCTATAGGCGTATGTTCCAAATGGACATGTAAAACTGGTCTTCTCCTGATCTTCAACATCAATTTCAATTTGGAAATACCCTGAGTAACCGTCTAAGAAACAATAGAAAGGATGGCCAAAGACTCTCTCCAGCACTTGATCAATAAACGGGAGTGGAAAATGATCTTTCCTTGTCACGACATTCAATTTCCTATAGTCAATACACACTCTCTAACCTGAAGTGAGGCGTGTAGCAATTTCTTCTCCTTTTTCATTTTGAACCACAGTAATCCCTGACTTCTTTGGTACCACTTGAGTAGGACTCACCCAAGGGCTCTCAGATATGGGATAAATAATACCTGCTTGAAGTAGCTTTAGCATCTCAGCTCGCACCACCTCTTGCAAGTGAGGATTCAATCTTCTTTGAAGTTGACAAATTGGTTTAGCTTCTTCTTCCATATATATGTGATGTGTACAAGCCAAAGGACCGATTCCTTTCAAGTCAGATATTTGCCATCCTATTATTTTCTTACACCTCTTGAGAACTTCAAGTAGAGAAATCTCCTGATGAGTAGTAAGAGATGAAGATATAACAATAGGGCATTGGTTATTTATTTTCCAAGTACGTGTATTTCAACTCCATGGGCAGAGGTTTCAAATTGAGCTTTGGGATCTCTTCCTTAGCAGCTTCTTGTGCCTCCTCTTTATTGAACAAAGGTAGAATCTCTTATTTCATCCTCTAACCTTGTAGAGTAGCAAGCACATCAGCGGGTTTAGACAACCCTTCTTCAAGATCCCCAAGACTTTCATTCAACTTGTCTTGCATATTCTTATTACAATGCTCCTCCACTAGAGTGTCAATAATGCATACCTCTTCTGGACCTTCTTCTTCTTTTTAAGTGATTAGCTTCTTAGACATATAAAAGATATTAAGCTCAAGTGTCATGTTGCCAAAAGTGAGTTGCATAAGTCCATTCCTACAATTGATGATTGCATTTGAGGTAGCAAGAAATGGCCTTCCAAGGATGATTGGAACATAATTAGCTTCCTTAACAAAGGGGTCAGTATCAAGAACAACAAAATCTACTGGATAGTAGAAATTATCAACTTGAACTAAGACATCTTCAATTATCCCCCTTGGAATTTTCAGTGATCTATCAGCTAAAGATAAAGTGATTGATGTTCGTTTCAATTCACTAAGTCCCAATTGCTTGTAGACAGAGTATGGTAGCAAATTCACACTTGCTCCCAAGTCTCACAAAGATTTTTCTACTACCTTTCCTCCAATCATGACTAAAATGGTAGGACATCCCGGATCTTTGTACTTCAAAGGAGACTTGCATTGTATGATGGCACTTACTTGCTCAGTCAAGAAGGCTTTCTTATTCACATTCAACCATCTTTTGATAGTATACAAGTCCTTTAGGAATTTTGCATATGTCGAAACTTGCTTAATCATATCCAGCAATGGAATATTGACTTTCACTTGCCTCAATACTTCAAGGATTTTCGATGCATTTTTTATCCCTTTTTTCCCATGCAAAGCTTGAGGAAAAGGTGGAGATGTGTGTTTCTTCATCATTTCTTCCTTAATTAGTTCTTTCTCTGGATTTGCATTCAATGTTGAATCATGGTCCTCTTTCCCTTCACTGATATCTTTCTTCTTTCTTTTCATTTCCTCCCTCTTCTTTGTCTATTCTTCTTCCTTCTCTTCAACATGTGGCTTGGGTGTTGGTGGCTCAACCTTTTTACCACTCCTTAGAGTGATCAAGGCTTTGACATCTCTCACCTGTGAAGATTCTCCCTCATGAGTTTCCACTTCATGGATACCCTTGGGGTTTTGGTGAGGTTGAGAAGGAAATCTGCCCTTCTCTTGCATTGTGTTCAAGTTAGTGAGCCTTGAGATTGAGTATTGGAGATTATCTATCTTCTGAGATAAGTCATTTTGCATCTCATCCATCCTTTTATTCAAAGTATTCTCTACACTATCAAATCTTTGACTGAGTTGAGCATTGATGGATTTTTGGTCTCCAACAAAGTCTCCCACAACCTTGTTGAGATTCACTATTGCTTGTTCAAGACTTGAAGCTTGTTGAGATGGTTGAGCCAACTGTTGGTACTGAGGTGCTCTTGGCTTCCATGAAAAATTTGGATGATTCCTCCAACTTGAGTTGTAAGTGTTTCCATACGAAGCATTGCTATTGGGCTTGAATTGTCCAATGACATTTGCTTGATCTCCAAACATTTCTCTAGCAATTGGAATTGTAGGGCACTCCTCCACCAAGTGTTCATAAGATTGACAAATAGAACATGGCTTTACTTGCACTGGTGTTTCAACAACAGCTTGCACTTCATGCATTTTTTTTAGTTATAGCTCCTCCAATCTTCTTGTCATAGCTGCAAATTTTGCTTTCATATCAACTTCTTCATTCAAGGTGTACATCCCAGCCTTAGCATAAAAAGCATTTGGTTGAGACTTCATTTTTCCCACTTCTCCCTTGTTCGGTTCATCCCATCCCCTTGAGACTTCAGCCACATAACTTAAGAAATCCATAGCTTCCTCAGGATTCTTACTCATGAAATCCCTCCACACATTGTTTCGAGGAGTTGCTTCATTGAGGAAGACATCCCATCATAGAAATAACTCACCAATAGCCATGTATCAAAACCATGGTAAGGACAAGCATTAATGGCTTCCATGTATCTTTCCCAACACTCATAGAATTTTTCATTCTCTTTAGCTGAGAAGTTTGAAATTTGCCTTTTCAAGCCGTTTGTTCTGTGAGTGGGAAAAAACTTCTTGAGGAATTCAACTTGTAAATCAGTCCAAGTACGGATACTCCTTGGCCTTAAAGAATTAAGCCAAATCTTGGCCTTATCCTTTAAAGTAAAAGGAAATAACTTAAGCCTCATCAAGTTGATTGAAGTTCCTCCCTCTCAGAATGTATTATAAACATCTTCAAATTTCTTGATATGTGCATAGGGATTCTCACTTTCCATTCCATGGAAAGTTGGTAGAATTGGAACGATATAGGGTCTGATCACTAGCTGCTCTGTAGGGGGCACTATACATGATGGTGCACTCATACGAGGTGGATGCATGCGGTCCCTCATTGATATGAATTCATTGGGATTGTCCCGATGACCATGGTGACTATGCTGATCTTCAGGTGTAGTTTCCATGATGTTTAAGCTCAATTCCAATTCCTTGTTATGAGGTGTTTCACATTTAACAAACCTTCCTCCACTATCTCGTATCCAATTTGGCATACACAAGTAGTATCAACTGTAACAAAAACAAAAACAAAGGAAAACAAAAGAAAACAGGACTACAAAAAGACTTAGATTAACTAAAACTAAATTAAAAGATATGTTAGAATATGAACAAGTAAAAGAAACAACTAAAATAGTTAGTAAAATGAAGGAAAATTCACCAAACTTGTGATGAAAATCACAAGTACGCTGAAATAATATCACTGTGAAGTTGGCACCTTCCCCGGCAACAACGCCATTTGATTCGTGGTTCCCAATTGGTGTCTCAGTTGATTCATGTCCTCTCAATGGTCCTTGACAGTGGTACCATTTGATTCGTGTCCAGCTGGTGTCCCTTGATTGTGGTCCTCAAAAGGGAGTAATCAACAAAATTTATAACCTATATCACCATGCATTAGGATAGCTTTAGCTAATATAGCATAGTGGCTCTAGGATCGTTCACTGGAAAGGGTTTTCAACTTATAATTGATATCAATTCAAAGTTAAATTGGTGCTTTTTCATTTCAAGGTTAACTTAAGAAGAAAACATAAACTTTGGTTGAAAATGGTTTTGTTTTAAGATAACTGAAAAGAAAGTAATGGAAATTACTTGTGAAGAAAAACATTCCTTGGAGTTTTAGGTTCACAGGGGAGGCTCCTCATGCAAAAACAGAGCTCCGGGCACTTGGTTCTTTTGCTCGCATTAGAGAATTAACATATAGTTAATTCTCTAACCGGTGTTGTACAGATGCTTCCCTTTAATGGATTTCAGCACTAATTCCCTCTCACTGATGCAACTTGCAATGGCTTGTGCCTCTCACCTAGCATTTTCCATTCAAGGTGATCATTAACCTTGGACTTCCTTTCTCAAGCTCGCAAGAGATAACTAATGGATGTCTCCTTAGAATCCAAAAGCTTACCAGGTGTTGGCAATTCTAGAAAATCCTACCTTCAAGTCACCTCCCAAAAGCTCGCAAGAGATAAACTAGTGCATCTCCATGGACGGAGATCACTTGCCTTACCAAGTGTTGGCTCAGGTGAATTGAAGGTGTTTTAAGTTAACTAAAAACAAAGAAATCATTAATGGGTCACACTTTCTCTTCATTAATGGCTGAAACAACAAAACTACCAATTCTTGCATTTGGGGCCTTACCCGACAACCTTAGCTCCAAGGAACTAAAAGCCTAGCCACTCATTCTTTGAGGAAACATCCTCAGAGCTTGTTTGGCTAGTAAGAAAAATTAAATAAATATATACAATCAAAATGAGAAGGTAAGGTAGAGCAAAGGCTTTGTATTCTACTTCCTTGCAAAACTATACAAAGTTGTCTGAGAACAAACTCCCCATCCTTTTGTTGTAATGGAAATTACAAACATAATATATGAGGCTATTTACCCTTTGTTCTTGCTTAATAACTAAGGAATCATATGATAGGTGGATTACAAGGAGAGTTTCGGGATTTAGACATCAAATATCTGTAGCAAAAAAATCTCAAAATGTTGGTCACAAATATCGGGAAGCTTCAGGAGAATTTTGCAGCCGTGCAAGAGGGCTACAAAATTTCGCAGCATGAAGGACACCATTTCGCAGCCCTACGAAATTGGCCTTCAGCTTGGAGTGATTGGCTTCCAATGGCTGTAACTCCTTCATTTCAACTCCGAATCATGCACCGTTTGAAGCTTTGGATTGCTAACTTCCCGAGATTCGAAATAACATATAGTATTCATAAATTAAGCTCCAGTAACTGCTTCAAAAGTGGCTGACAGTGACTATCCTCTAGAATGCTTCATGTTAGATTTCTCTTTGCTTCCCCTCCTTGCATTCCAGATTTGCTTATGGCAAAGGACTATAAAGCTTCAAATCTTTGGTTCTTCATGTTTCTAAGATTTCCATTGCTTTGCCATGGATTCCAAAGAACTCTCCTCAATCTCGGATTGCTTTGGTGATCAAATTACTAACAAAAACACCAAAACTTACACAATTTGATTAGAAATGATTGCAAAGGTCCTTAATATGTTAATTGGGTTAAAAGGTAATAACTACTACTCAAAAGTGTTTAAAAGAGTTAATTACAAGCTATCAAATAGCACTTTTTAAGTAGTAATCATCAGGGTTGTAGATGACATTGATAACTCTAAGTTGTGAGCTCAAGGCTTTAGATTCTATGAACAACTTAAGGCTATGGTTGACATGAATGACTTCGGGTCATGAGTTCACAACTATAGATGCTATGAACAACTCAGTGCTATGGTTGACATGAATGTCTTCTGGTTGTGAGCTTAGGGGTTTATATGTTATGTAAATGTTAGGGGTATGGATGACATAAACGACTTTAAGTCATGAGCTCAGGGGTGTGGTTTACATGATCGACTTGAGTTCATGGCCTTAAGGCTCTAGATGCTATTAAAAGCTTAGGGTTGTGGATGACATGAATGACTCCAGCTCGTAAGGTCAAGGTTATAGAATTTATGAACAACTCAAGGTTATGGTTGACATGAACGACTCTAGATCGTGGGCTTAAGGCCCTAGATGCTATGAACAACTTAGGGTTGTGGATGATATGAGCTACTTCGGGTCGTAAGCTTAGGGCGATGGATGTTATGAACAACTCAATGTTATGGATGAATGAATGACTCCAAATCTCATGGACTCATGGCTCCATATGTTATCCACACATAAGGGTTGTGGATGACATGAACAACTTCATATCATGAGCTTAAGCCTCCAGATACATTGAACAGCTCAAGGTTGTGGATGACATGAATGACTCCGGGTCGTGAGCTTAGGGCTCTAGTTCCAAAGTATAGCTTAGGGTTGTGGTTAACATAAATGACTCTTGGTCATGAGCTCATGACTCTAAGACCTAAGAGCAGTTGAGGGCTATGTATGACATGAATGACTCTAGGTCATTACCATAGGGGTTTAAATGCTATGAAAAACACAAGGTTATGGATGACATGAATGACTCTAGGTCATCAACTAAGGGCTCTAGGTGTTATAAACAACTCAGGGTTGTGGTTGACATGAATGACTCTGGGTTGTGAGCTGAGGGCTCTAGATGCTATGAACAACTCATGGTTGTGGATGAGATGCATGACTTCAGGTCCTGAGCTGAGGGCTCTAGATGCTATGAACATCTTTAGTCTATGGTTGACCTGAATGACTACGAGTCTTGAGCCCAGGGATCTAGATGCTATGAATAACCTAGGGGTGTTGTTGAAAGAAATGATTCTAGGTCGTGAGCTCAGGGCTCTCAATGGTATGAACAGCTTAGGGCTACAAATGACATGAGCTACTCTCGGTCGTTAGCTCAATGCTCTAGATGTTGTGAATAGCTCAGGGTTGTGGATGATCTGAATGACTCGGGATCCCATGTGCTTAGGCCTCTAGATGTTATGAACAAGTCAGGGGTGTAGTTGGTATGAACGATTCTTAGTTGTGATCCCATGGCTCTAAAAACAATGAACAACTCACAGTTCTGGATGATATTGACAACTCCGGGTCGTGAGCTCAAGGCTTTGGATGCTATGAATAGATCAAGGTTATGGTTGACATCAATGACTCTAAGTCCTCAACTCAGGGTTGTAGATGATATGAAAAAATCAATGTTGCGGTTGAAATAAATGTCTCTGAGTCGTGGTCTTAGGGTTTTATATGTTATGAAAATGATAAGGCTATGAATGACATGAACGACTCCGGGCTCTAAATGCTATGAATAGATTAGGGGTGTGGTTGACATAATTGAGTCGAGGTCATAAGCTTAGGGCTCTAGATGCTATTCAAAGCTTAGGGATATGGATGATATGAACGACTTTGGATCATGAGCTTAAGGCTCTAGAATCTATGAATAGCTCAAGATTGTGGTTGACATGAACAACTTTGGGTCATGAGCTCAAGGCTCTAGACGATATGAACAATTTAGTGCTATGGATGATATGAGCTACTTCAGGTTGTGAGCCTAGGGTAATGGATGCTATCAATAACTTAGCATTTTGGACGAAATGAACGACTCTAGATCCCATGAGCTCATGCTTGTAGATGTCATGCACACGTAAGGGTTGTGGATGATATGAATGATTTTACATCATGAGCACAAGGATCTGGATGACATGAATGAATTTGGGTCATGAGCTTAGGGCTCTAGATATGTTAAACAGCTCAAGGTTGTGGTAGACATGAATGACTCCTTCACATGACTTCAAGGCTCTAGATGTTATGAACAACTTAGTGCTGTGAAAGACATGAGCTACTCTGGGTTGTGAGCTTAGGGCTTGGGATGCTATAATCAACTTAGTGTTATGGATGATATGAATGAATTGATATCTCTTGAGCTTAGGGCCTTAGATGCTATGAATAGCTTAGGGCTACGGTTGACATGAATGACTACAAGTCGTGAGCTTAGGGCTCTAGATGCTACAAAAAGTTATGGGTTTTGGATGACATGAACGGGTTCGGCTCGTGAGCTGAGGGTTCTAGATTCGATAAACAACTCATGACTATGGTTGAGATGAACTACTTTAGATTGCAAGCTTAGGGCTCTAGATGCTATGAACAACTCATGGTTACGATTGACACGAACGAGTCTAGGTCCTGAGCTGAGGACTCTAGTTGCTATGAACAAATGAGGGCTATAAATGACATGAACGAATCAAGGCCGTGGTTCACATCAACAACTACAGGTTGTGCGCTTAGGGCTCTAGATTGTATCAATATCTCAAGGTTGTGGATGACATAAATGACTTCGTGTCGTGAGCTTAGGGTTTCAGATGCTATGAACAACTTAGGGCTATGGATGACGTGAATGGCTTCGGGCTATAAATGCAACCAAAATCTTAAGGTTGTGGATGACATGAATGACTTTAGGTCCTAAGCGACTTCGGGTTATGAGCTTAGGGATTTAGATGCTATGAACAACTTTGGGCAGTAGTCAACATGAATGACTCTAGGTCATGAGAGAAGGGCTTTAGATGCTATGAAAAGCTCAAGGGTGTGGATGACATGAATGACTCAGGGTGTGAGCTAAGGGATCTAGATGCTATGAACAACTCAAGGATGTGGATGACACGAATGACTCTAGGTCTTGAGATTAGGGTTCTTCATGCTATAAATAGTTTTGGGAGGTCGATGACATAAATTACTTCAAGTTGTGGGCTTAGGGATCTAAATGCCATGAAAATTTTAGTCTCTAGATGACATGAATGAGTCCGGGTCATGAGCTCAAGACTTTACATCGTATGAAAAATTCAAGGTTGGGGATGACATGAACGACTCCAGGTCATGAGCTCAGGGTTTTTGATGATATGAATAACGTAGGGTAGTGGTTGACATGCATGACTCTGGGTCCTGAGCTAGGCATTGTAGATGCTATGACCAACTCACGCTTGTGGTTGACATGAATGGCTCTAGGTCATTAGATTAAGGCTTTAGATGTTATGAACATATTAGAGTTGTGGATTACATAAACGACTTCGTGTCATGAGCTCAAGGTTCTAAATGTAATGAACAACTCAGGGTTGTGGATGTCATGAAGGACTCCGAGTCATAAGCTGAAGTCTTTAGATGTTAGGAAAAGCTCAGAAGTGTGGATGACATGAATGACTTCGGGTCATGAGCTTAGGGCTTTTGACATAATGAACAACTTTAGATAGTAGTTGGCTTGAGTGACTTCAGGTCATCAACTTACAACTTTAGATACTATGAAAAGCTCAAGGCTATGAATGACATGAATGACTCTGGGTCATAAGATAAGGGCTTTAAATGTTCTGAATAACATAGGACTGTGGATGACATGAACAACTTTGGGTCTTAAGATCAAGGCTCTATATGCTATCAATAGCTAAGGGCTATGGATGTGGAAAATAAATTTGGGTTGTGAGCCTAGGGCTCTAGATGCAATGAAAAGCTTAGGGTTATGGATGACATGAACGACTCCCAGTCATGAGCTCAAGGTCTTAGATGTTATGAACAACGCATGGTAGTGGTTGACATGCACGACTCTGGGTCATGCATTAAGCACTCTAGATGCCATGAACAACTTATGATTGTGGTTTACATGAATGACTCTGTGTCGTGAGATGAGTATTCTAGATTTGATGAACTACTTAGGGGTGTGCATGAAATGATCAACTTGGGGTGGTGTGCTTAGGGCTCTAGGTACTATGAATAACTCATGACTATGGTTGACATGAATGACTCTTGCATATGAGCTCAAGACTCTAGATGCTATGAGTAAGTTAGGGCTATAGATGACATGTGCTACTCCAAGTAGTGAGCTTAGGGCTCAAGATGCTATGAGTAGCTCAATATTATGGATGATATGAACGACTCGAGATCTTATGAGCTCAGGGCTTTAGATGTAATGAATAGTTCAGGGTTTTGCTTTACATCAACGACTCTAGGTTGAAGGTTCTAGATTATAGGAATAGGTCAGGGCTACAGATGACTTGAACGGCTATAGGTCATGAGTTGAGAACTCTTGAAGCTATGAATAGCTCATGGTTATGGTTAAAATAAGCGATACTGGGTCATAAATCAAGGTTTGAGATGCTATGAACAACTCAAGGCCGTGCATGATATGATCAACTTGGGGTCATGAGCTCAGGGCTTTAGATGTTATGAATAACTCAAGTTTATGGTTGACATGAAAGACTTGGGGTCACGATCTCAATGCTCGAGCAACTTAGGGTTATGGATGACATGAATGACTCCAAGTCGTGAGCTCAGGGCTATAGATACTATGAACAACTTAATGTTTTTTATGACATGAGTTACTCTGTGTCATGAGCTCAGGGTTCTATATTTTATGATCATCTTAGGGTTGTCGATGATATGAATGACTCGGGATCAAGTGAGCTCAGCCTCTAGATGTTATGACCAGCTCAAGGTTGTGGATGATATGAATGATTCTTGGTCCTGAGCCCACAGGCCTAGATGCTATGAATATCTTAGGGTCGTGGATGACATGAATGACTTTGGGTTATGAGCTCAAAACTCTAGATGCTATGAATAGCTCAAGGTTGTGGTTGACATTAATGACTACAGTCATGAGCTCAAGGTTGTGGATGACATGAATGACTCTGGGTTGTCCGCTCAAGGCTCTAGATGCTTTAAACAACATAGGGTTCCGGATGATAAGAACAACTTAAGATCTCATGAGCTCAGACCTCTAGATTTTATGAATAAGTCAAGGCTAAGGATGATATGGACGATTCTAGGTCATGAATTGAAAGCTCTAGATACTATGAATAGTTCAGGGCTGTGGATGAAATGAAAAACTTTAAGTCATGAGCTAAGGGCTCAAGATGAACGGTTTAGGGTTCTGCTTTACATCAATGACTTTGGGTCGTGAGCACAAGGCTTTAGATGCTAGGAACAACTCACAATTGTAGATGATAGGAACGACTCTAGGTTATGAGCTGAGGACTCTAGAAGCTATGAATAGCTTATGGTTATAGTTGACATGAACGATATGGGGTTGTGACAATAGGGTTTGAGATGTTATGAATAGCCTAGGATTGTGTATGATATGATCAACTTAGGGTCATGAGCTCACAACTCTAGATACTATGAATAGTCCAGGGCTGTGGATGAAATGAACAACTTTAAGTCATGAGCTAAGGGCTCGAGATGAACAGTTCAGGGTTTTGCTTTACATCAATAACTTTGGGTTGTGAGCTTAAGACTCTAGATGCTATGAACAACTCAGGGTTGCGGATGACATGAACGACTCTAGGTCATGAGCTGATGACTCTAGAAGCTATGAATAGATCATGGTTATGGTTGATATGAACAATATGGGGTTGTGAGAATAGGGTTTGAGATGTTATGAATAGCCTAGAGTTGTGTATGATCTGATCAACTTAAGGTCATGAGATCACAACTCTAGATGCTATGAATAGCTCAAGGTTATGATTGACATGAAAGACTTGCGGTCATGATCTTAGGGCTCTAGATGTTATGAAGAGCTTAAGGCTATGGTTGAGAGAAACTTCTTCGGGTCATGAGCTCTAGGCTCTATATGCTATGAATAACCCACGACTCTAGATAACATGAGCTACTCTCGTCGTTAGCAAAAGGCTCTAGATGCTATGAAACTCTTAGGGTTTTAGATAATTAGAATGACTCGGGATCTCATTGACTTAGTACTTTAGATGCTATGAACAACTAGGGGGTGTGGATGATAAGAACGATTCGTGGTCGGGAACCCGTAGCTCTTAATGCTATGAACAGTTAAGGGCTTTGGATAACATGAATGACTTTAGGTTGTAGATGACATGAACTACTCTAGGTCGTAAGCGTAAGGCTTTAGATACTCTTAACAACCTAGGGTAGTGGTTGACATGACCAACTTCATGCCGTGAGCTCATGGGTTTAGATGCGATAAACAACATAGGCTTATCGATGACATGAATGACTTCATCTTATGAGCTTAGGGCTTTAGATGGTATGAACAATTGAGGGTCATGAATGACTTTGATTCATGTGTTGGGGGCTTTAGATCATATGAACAACTCAAGGCTATGGTGGACATAAACGATTCCATGTTGTGAGTTGAGGACACTATATGCTATGAAAAGCTCATGGCAATGGATGATATGAAGCACTCTGGGTTGTGAGCTCAGGGTTGTGGCTAACATGAACAACTTCGAGTCGTGAGCTCAAGGCTTTAGATGCTATGAACAACTCAAGGTTGTGGATTTTATCAACTACTCAACATTATGGATAATATGAACAACTTGAGATCCCTTTAGGTGAAACATATAGAGGCTATGCATAGCTCAAGGTTGTGGATTAGATGAACGATTTTGCATCATGAGCTAAGGGTTATCGATGACATGAATGACTCTGGGTCATGCACTAAAGGCTCTAGATGCTATGAACAACACAGGGTTATGGTTGATATGAGCGACTCTGGGTCGTGAGCTCAAGGCTTTAGATGCAATGAAAAGCTCCAAGCTATGGAGGACATAAATGACTTTGGGTCATGAGCTCAAGGATCTAGATGCTATGAATAGTGTAAGGCTATGGTTGACATGAATGGCCTCAGGTTGTAAGGTAAAGGCTTCACATACTATGCACAACTCAGGGCTATGGTTGACAAGAACAAATCTAGGTTGTGAGCTTAAGGCTTTGGGTGCTATGAACACTCATAGTTATGGATGATATGAATGACTAGGGATCCCATGACCTCAGGCCTCTAGATGCTATGAGCAACTCAAGGTTGAGGATGATACGAACAATTCATGGTCATGAGCCTATGAGTCTAAATGCTATGAAAAACTCAAGGCTGTGGATGACATGAATAATTCCAACTCGTTAGCTCAGACCACTATATGTTATCCATAGCTCAGGGCTATCATTGACATGAATGATTCCGAGTCGTGAGCTTAGGATTCTAGATGCTATGAAAAGCTCTCGAGTATGGAGAACATGAATGACTTTGGGTCATGAGCTCAAGGCTCTAGATGGTATGAACAACTCAGGGTTGTGGTTGACATGAAGAACTCTAGGTTGTGAGCTTAAGGCTCCAAATACTATGAAAAGCTCATGGTGGTGGTTGACATGAACCACTCTGGATCATAAGCTCAGGGTTCCAAATGCAATGAACAATTGAGAGGTGTTGATGATATTCACAACTAGAGATCTTATGAGCTTAGACCTCTAGATTCTATGAACAATTAAGGGCTAAGATTTATATGAATGATTCTTGTTCGTGAGCCTATGAGTTTAAATGCTATGAATAACTCAGAGCTCTAGTTGACATGAATTACTCCATATCGTTATCTTAGGGCTCTAGATGCCATGAAAAGCTAAGAGTTGTGGATGACTTGAATACTCTAGGTTGTGAGCTCAGAGCTCTAAGTGGCATGAAAAACTCATGGTTATGGTTAACATCAATGATTTCGAGTCATGAGCACATGGCTCTAGATACTATGAAAAGCTCCAAGTTATAATGGACATGAATGACTCTCGATTGTGAGCTCAGGGATCTAGATACTATGAATAGCTGAGGCCAGTGGTTGATATGAACGACTCTGGGTCTTGAGTTTAGGGTTCTAGATGCTATGAATAACTCAAGATTAAGGTTTACTTGAATGACTCTAGGTCATGAGCTGAAAGCTTTAAATTCTATGAACAACTTAGAATTGTGGATGATATGAACGACTCGGGATCTTGCGAGCCAAGTCCTCTAGATGCTATGAACAACTTAGGGTTAAGGATGATACGAACAATTCTTGGTTATGAGCCTATGAGTCTAAATGTTATGAACAACTTAGGGTTCTGGCTGACATGAACAACTCCGGGTCCCGAGCACAAGGTCCTAGATGCTATGAATAGCTTAGGGTTGTGGTTGACATGAACGACTCCAAGTTATAAGCTCAGGACGCTAGATGCAATGAATAGCTCAAGGTTGTTGACGACATGAATGATTATGAGTTGTGAGCTTAGGGCTCTAGATACTATGAACAACTAAGGGTTATGGTTTACATGAATGAGTGTTGGTTGTGAGCTTAGGGCTCTAAATGCTATGAACAACTCAAGGCTATGCATGATATGAACAACTACAAGTCATGAGCTCAGGGCTTTAGATACTATGAGAAGCTTAGAGCTATGATTGATAAGAACAACTTTGAGTTGTGAGCTCAAGAATCTAGTTGCAATGAATAGCTCAAGGTTGTGGATGACATGAATGATTTCGGGTCATGAGCTTAGGGTTCTAGATGCTATGAACAACTTAGGGTTGTAGTTTACATGAACGACTCACAGTCATGAGCTTATGGCTCTAAATGCTATGAACAAGTCAAGACTATGGATGACATGAACAACTACAGGTCATGAGATCAGGGCTTTAGATACTATGAGTAGCTCAGAGATATGGTTGACCTAAACGATTGTGAGTTGTGAACTCAGAGCTTTAGATGCTATGCACAGCTGAATATTGTGGATGATATGAATGGCTCGAGATCCCGTGAACTCAGGCTTCTAGATACTATGAATAACTTAGGGTTGTGGATGATATGAACGATTCTATGTCATAAGCTCAAGGTAGTGGATGAGATGAATGACTCTGAGTCGTGATCTTAGAACTCTAGATATCATGAATAGCTCAGGGTTGTGGTTAACATGAACAACTTCAAGTTATGATCTAAGTGCTTTGGATGCTATGAAAAGCTCCAAGTCATGGTGGACATAAACTACATATAGTTGTGAGCTCAGGATTGTAGTTACTATGAACACCTAAGGGTAGCTGTTGACATGAAAAACTCTAGGTCATGACCTCAGGTCTCCAGATACTATGAATAACTCAGGTTGTGGTTGATATGAATGACTCCGGGTCGTGAGCTCAGGGATCTAGTTGTTATGAACAACTTAGAGTTATGGATTATATGAACAACTCGGGATCCTGTGAGCTAAGGTCTCTTGATGCTATGAACAACTTAGGGATATGGATGATATGAATGGTTCTTGGTCATGAGCCTATGAATTTAAATGTTATGAACAACTCAGGGTTATGGATGATATGAACAACTCTAGGTTGTGAGCTAAGGCTCTAGATTCTATGAACGACTTAGGGTTGTAGTAACATGAAGGACTTTGAGTTATGTGCTTTGGGGTCTAGATGCTATGAACAACTCAAAGTTATGGATGATATGAACAACTCAAGATCCTGTGATCTTAGACCTCTAGATGCTATGAACAACTCAAGATTGAGGATGATATGAACGATTCTTGGTTTTGAGCCTATGTCTCTAAATGTTAATAACAACTCAGGTTTGTGCATGGCATGAACGAGTCTCAATCATGAGCTTAGGACTCTGAATGCTATGAAAAACCCAAGGTTGTGGATGATATGGACAACTATGGATCCTATGAGCTTAGGCCTTTAGATGCTATGAAAAGCTCAAGAGTGTTGATTATATGAATGATTCTTAGTCATTTGGCCATGGCTCCAAATGCATGTATAGCTTATGGTAGTTGATTACTACTCAAAAAGTACATTTTTATATGTTGTTATAAACTATTTTAAACACTTTTGAGTAGTAATTAATACCTTTTAACGCAATTGGCATGTTAAGGACCCTTGCAAATGTTTTTAATCAATTTTTGGCTAGTTGATTACTACCCAAAAGTGCCATTTTACACCTTTAAGTCATTACGTTTTAAGCACTTTTGTGTAGTAATTCTTCACCTTTATTCCAATTGGCATGTTAAGGACCTAGCAATGACTTCTAATCATATTTGTGGCTAGTTTTAGTGTTTTGACATCTTTTTGGATCATTAAGACAAGCCAACCAAAGAAGAAAAGCAAAGAGAAGCAACGAAAATCAAAAGAGAAGCAAGGAGGAAATCTGAAGTCAGCAGCTGCAGTGTTCTTTGGCACTTTTGGAGCACTTCCCGAAGTCCATTTTTTACATGCTATATACCGTTTCAAAGCTCAAGAAGTCAAGAATCCAACGCTTCAAACCGTACATGATTTGGATCTGAAACGAGGAAGTTATGACCTTCGGAAGAGAACTGCTCCAGGTGTGCGAAAATTTCGCACACCTTCTGAATGGTGTGCGAATTTCGCACACCTGTGCGAAATCTCCTCTGAATGGTGTGCGAATTTTGCACGCCTGTGCGAAATCTCCTCTGTTTTTGCCGACTCCACTTTAGATATTTTCTTAAGTTTCTTTTGATGTAGTTTCCTTTCTTCTCCTTGTAGCAAGCCAATGAAAAGCTTTGCTTTTGTAAAAACTATATAAGGGGTGGAAATCACCTCTTGAAGACATGGAACACGGGTGTTAAGCTTAACACTTAGCAATATACAGAGCACTCTTATTTTCTATTTTCTCGTTACTATTTTCTCTTTCTTGGAAGCCAAACAACCTCTGAGGATGTTTTCTCAGAGGATGAGAGGCTAAACTCTTGGTTTCTTGGAGTGAAGGAAGCTAGGTGAAAAGTCCAGATGAAAAGTTGGAAAATGCTCGTGCATTAAATTCAGGTAGTTGAAGTTCATAAATGGCTTTTTAATCCAAAGTATTGCTTTAAATCCCTTAGAATCACTTTGAATGGCCAATACATGGTAAGCTTCAGGTCTTTATGGATGCTTATTGCTAGATCCATATTAGTCCATTAGTTATCATGTACGAGCCATTGGAAAGTGGTTCAAGGAGAAGACCTATATAGTGTCTAAAGCCATTAATGGACCTTGACTACCATTTCTATTGATTTTTATGGATTAAATCTTCATTGTTAAACCTACACCGGTTCGGGAAATAACTATAGGTTAAATCCCCAATGCGAGGAGAAAAATCCGGAATTTTCCACTTTGTATTCTAAACTTGATCCTAGCAATCCTTAGCTCCGAGAAACTTTCTTTCTTCCATTTTTAATTAGTTTATGTTAATTTAGGTTCAAATACTTTCAAAACAAATTTTATTTTCTTTTTAAGCTTTAAGTTTTTGATAAAGGAAATCATTAAATTTAATTTCTAATCATGAGTATATCACTGGTAGAATGAAAACCCATCCCAGAGTTCGACCCTAGAGCCACTATACTATAGTAGCTTTGCTACACTAGTATGAGGTCATAGGTTTTATAAATGTTTTTTATTAAATGACCCGACCGGGTATTCATGCGAATCAAAATGGCGTCGTTGCCGGGGATGGTGCCACAATACAGTGATCGAACCTTTTAGAGGCTACTTGTGATTTTCATCATAAGTTTGGTGGATTCCTTTTTCACTAACTTTATTTCCTTTCTTTTAATTCTAGAATTTCTTTTGTTTTCTTTCTAACCTTAACTTTCTTCTAGTTTTCTTTTGTTTTTGTTGTTTTTGTTTTGTTTTCAGATAAGTAGAGATTTGTGCATGCCCTATTGGATTCGGGACCAAGAGGGAAGATTAGTAAGGATTGAGAATCCTCAAGACACAGAGTTGAATATCTGTGTAAACATCATGGACCCTCCACAAGAGGATCAGAATTCTCAACAAGGTCAAGGGGGGGGGGGGGGGGGGGGGGGGGTAATCCAAATGCATATCTATCCATGAGGGATAGAATGCACCCACCAAGGATGAGTGCACCCTCATGCATAATACCTCCTCTTGAGCAGCTGATTATAAGGCCCCATATTGTGCCCCTTCTACCAAATTTCCATGGAATGGAGAGTGAGAATCCATATGCCCACATCAAGGAGTTTGAGGAGGTGTGCAATACCTTTAAAGAGGGAGGAGCTTCAATAGACTTGATGAGACTCAAGCTATTCCCTTTCACTTTGAAGGACAAGGCAAAAATATGGCTTAATTCTTTAAGGCCAAGGAGCATAAGGAATTGGGTTGATCTTCAGGCCGAGTTTTTGAAGAAATTTTTCCCCACCCATAGAACCAATGGGTTGAAGAGGCAAATCTCAAACTTTTCTGCTAAAGAAAATGAGAAATTCCATGAATGTTGGGAAAGGTATATGGAGGCTATCAATGCTTGTCCTCATCATGGCTTTGATACATGGCTCTTGGTGAGCTATTTCTATGATGGAATGTCTTCCTCCATGAAGCAAATTCTTGAAACCATGTGTGGGGGAGATTTTATGAGTAAGAATCCGGAAGAAGCCATGGATTTTTTAAGTTATGTATCTGAGGTAACAAGAGGATGGGATGAGCCCAACTCAAAGGAATTGGGAAGGATGAAAGCTCCTATGAATCCAAAGGGTGGAATGTACATGTTAAGTGAAGACATGGACATGAAAGCTAAAGTGGCAACAATAGCAAGGAGGTTGGAAGAACTTGAGTTGAAAAAGATGCATGAAGTCCAAGCCATTTCCGAGACTCAAGCCCATGCCATGCCATGCACCATTTGCCAATCATGTGACCATGTGGTAGATGAGTGCCCAACCATGCCAGCTGTGAGGGAGATGTTAGGTGATCAAGCCAATGTTGTGGGGCAATTTAGGCCTAACAACAATGCACCTTATGGAAACACCTATAATTCAAGCTGGAGAAACCATCCAAATTTTTCTTGGAGACCAAGACCACCTCCATACCAACCACAAGCCCAAACTCAAGCACCTCAACAAACCTCTTCAGTGGAGCAAGCCATGGCAAACCTAAGCAAAGTCATGAGTGACTTTGTGGGTGAACAAAGGGCAATCAACTCCCAATTGCACCAAAAGATTGAGAATGTTGAGAGTTCTCTAAATAAGAGAATGGATGGGATGCAAAATGATCTATATCAGAAGATAGATAACATCCAATACTCCATCTCTAGGCTTACCAACCTCAACACAGTGAATGAGAAAGGAAAGTTCCCCTCTCAACCAAGCCAAAATCCAAAGGGTGTTCATGAAGTTGAAACCCAAGAGGGGGATTCTTCAAAGTTGAGGGAGGTCAAAGCTGTGATCACATTGAGGAGTGGAAAGGAGGTTGATCAACCCTTGCCTAAGGTGAGGCAAGATGAAGAACCTTTGTCAAAGAAAACCTTGGTTAAAGAGAGCAATAACCAAGAAGAGAAGAGTGGGAAGAAAAGTGCATCCAAATCAAGCATTGAAGAAGAACCGAGGATAGTGATTAAAGAAGATATGATGAAGAAACATATGTCTCCCCCTTTTCCTCAAGCTTTACATGGAAAGAAGGAAATCAAGAATTCATCAGAAATTCTTGAAGTCTTGAGACAAGTGAAGGTGAATATACCCTTACTTGATATGATCAAGCAAGTCCCCACATATGCAAAGTTTCTGAAGGACTTGTGCATGGTCAAGAGAGGGTTACATGTGACAAAGAATGCATTCCTCACTGAGCAAGTAAGTGCTATCATTCAGAGTAAGTCTCCAGTCAAGTATAAAGATCCGGGTTGCCCCACCATTGCAGTCAACATTGGAGGGACACTGGTAGAGAAAGCTTTACTAGACTTGGGGGCAAGTGTGAATTTGCTCCCATACTCTGTGTACAAGCAACTGGGACTTGGAGGATTGAAGCCCACAGCCATCACTCTCTCCTTAGCTGATAGATCTGTCAAAATCCCAAGGGGAGTGATAGAGGATGTTCTAGTTCAAGTAGACAAATTCTACTATCCCGTGGATTTTGTTGTGCTTGATACCGATCCCACTGTTATGGAAGCCAATTACGTGCCAATCATCCTTGGGAGACCTTTTCTGGCTACCTCCAATGCCGTCATCAATTGTAGAAATGGGGTGATGCAGCTCACATTTGGAAACATGACCGTGGAATTAAACATATTCCATCTTTGCAAGAGGCATCTTCACCCAGAAGAGGATGAAGGATTGGAGGAGGTGTGCTTGATCAACACCATGGTTGAAGAGTATTGTGACAAGAACTTAGAAGAGAGCTTGAATGAAAGCCTTGAAGTTCTTGAAGAAGGGTTACCTAAACCCTCTGATGTGCTAGCTATCATGTCTCCTTGGAGGAGACGGGAAAAGATCTTACTACTGTTCGATAGGGAGGAAATCAAAGGAAAGAGAAAGGGGAAAAGTACAGAGAAAGATGACTACATAAATGAAGAACCACAGAGGATAGTCATCAAGGAAGAAATGATGAAGAATCACATCCCTCCACTTTTCCCCCAAGCTTTGTATGGCAAAATCATACAAACCAAGTCTCAAAAGAAGGATGCAAACTTCATATGGGATCCGGGCAAGCTAAATCAGGATCAAATTTCATGGGTGAACTTAGTCTCTCCAAAGACTAAAAAGTTCATCCTCTTTTTGTTTTCTTTTTAAGTTGATTTTAGTTTAACTTAGTGTTTTCTTGTATTTATGCATGTTTTGATTTCTATTTTTGATGTTAAATTCATTCTAATATGGTTTGAATTGTGTTTTTTTGTGTTAACATGTAGGTAGGAAGGCTTGAAGAATGGAGTCTTGGTGGAAACAGGGGAAAACAAGGGAGAAAAATCAAGTTTTAGCAAAATTCGCACACCCCCCCCTACCCGGTGCGAATTCATTTTTGCTCCACTTTTCAAAATTGCATACTCTCTGTCCCCCTGTGCGAATTTCACAGGTATGCGAACCTGGTGCGAATTTGTTTTTGCGCCAATTTTCAAGCATGCCCTCTGTCTTGGAGAATTACATGTATGCGAAATTTTCGCACACCATTTTAAGGTGTGCGAAACTCATTTTTCTCTTTAAAAGCTTTGATTCTCCACTTCAAACTTCAAGCCCCTTCTTCAATTCTCTCAAAACCTCTCTTCCGATCACCCATTCCCATCCATAAAACCCCTTTTCTTCATCAATCATCACCATCAACACCACCAAAGCAGCCCATCTCCAATATTCCACTCCATTCCCGCGGCAATCACTATTCATCATCTTCCAAATTCGGCAATTCCATCCTCCTCCACCATCAAAATCCTTCCAATTCATCACCCAACACTCTAAAAACTTCCATAATCCCATCCAAACCTTGTTCATGCTAATCCAAAGCCCAAACCATAAGCATCCAAGCCTTAATTTCTTCAAAAGAAATTCATTGCCGCCGGCCATGGGAGCTCCAATTCTCCAATTTTCCACTTGAAAAGCTCCAAATTCCAAGCCCATTCACCATGACAAATCCTTTCCTTACCTAAGCCGCCAATTCCCATCCTCAAAAGCCATAAATTCTCACCATTTCAAAATAGCCATCACTCTTTAGCCGCGTGGTGAATAGTGCCCTGTGCAAATTTCGCACACCCCCTTTTGAGGTGTGCGAAATTCGCACACCCCCCCCCCCTGTGCGAAAATTTTAGCTTCTCCACCCTTACCTTCCATAAATCCAAGCCTCTGAGCCTCGTTTCATCACTTCATCATGCCCAAGACCCAAGGAGGATCTACTTCAGCTCCCCAGAGCAGTCAGAGAGCCGCCCCTGTGCGGGCCCCACTTGATGCGCCCTCATTTTTACTTGATTCGGCACCTCAGAGCAGATACCATACGAGGAGAGCATCCGCTACGTCTGTGGCCCCTACACAAATTCCACCTCGGAGTCCTCCTTTAAAGAAAGCGAAGACTACAGAGCCAGGAGAGTCATCCAGAGCACCTCAGCCTTCTTCTGCCAGGCGCCCTAGACCCAGCTCGCCCATTGAGGGCAACTCCGATTGCCGATCGAAAGACTTTCATGTCGAGACATATTTCGATCACTCTCTGATGCGACAGCAGCCTCAGTTGCGGGATTCATACCGCCTACTTGAGAGGTACCATCTTGTACCCTTTATGACTTTGCCCCAGTTCTTCTATCCTCGAGTAGCTCTAGACTTTTACCAGTCTATGACTACTCGTGGCGTCCCGATTCCAGCCTCGCTCCTTTTTACCATTGATGGACGCCAGGGTATTTTGGGGGCTAGACAGATTGCCGATGCTTTCCATATCCCTTATGCACCGGCACATCCCGCTGCATTTAGACGCTGGGCCCCAATTTCTGAGTGGGACATGGTTCGTAGCCTATCTTGAGGGACATCTTCCCAGAGGACCATTTTGAGGAGAGAGCTCCCACCAGAGATGCTCTTAGTCGATGTGGTGCTTCGCGCCAATCTTTTTCCTCTCCAGCATAGAGTGCAGAGGCGAGGGGCCATTTTGGAGGCATTATTTCGTATCTATGAGGGCTACTACTTTGCCCCTCATCATTTGATTATGGCCGCTCTCCTCCATTTTGAGGAGAAGGTGCATAGGCGGCATCTTGCGAGGGCAGACTCCATTCCTTTACTTTTCCCTCGGCTGCTATGCCATGTTTTGGCGCATATGGGTTTTCCTGCAGACCCTCATTCTGAGCCTCGCCGCCATTGTCGAGAGACCTTCTCTCTTGACCAATGGACTCAGATATGGCTCCATCGCCAGTTGCCAGAACTTCCCGAGCCAAAGGAAGTCCCTCCTGCTCCATCCACTTCAGAGCCTCCACAGCCAGTACCAGAGGCCGCATCAGCTGATGCCCCACCTGCTGTTCCTCCTATATCAGAGCCGCCCATTACTATCCCTGGTGCCGAGTATCGTGCTTTGCTCGCTTCTTTCCAGACTTTGACCACTACTCAGACAGCCATTATGGAGCGCATGGACCACTTCCAGCTTCAGCAGGACCAGCAGACTCTCATTCTCCGAAAGATTCAGCAGCATCTCGGTCTTTCACCACCAGTTCCACCTGTAGAGGTTCCTTCCACAGTTGCAGCGGAGGACCCCTCCTATCCACCAGAGGAGCCTACCACTTGATCATACGATCACTCCTCTCCTTTTTTGTATCTATATGCTACGTGTTTAGATGTCTTATATATTTTGGACCACTGTTATACTGGGATTGGATGTACTCCATGTTTATTTTGTATATTGTACTCTCTCAGTTTATATAGACATCTTCTCTTTTTGTGTATTTTAGCTTCCATTTTATTTCCTCTATTCAGTACACTTATGATTTTTCTTTTCTTATGAAGCATGTGGTTTCTCCTGTTCATTCAGAGTCCCTTACTATCAGGAGGTATCACTTCCTCCCTTATTTTATCGTTTGTTTTTGGAACATTGGGGACAATGTTCGTCCTAGTTGGGGGGAGAATTGAGGAAGTAAGTTGTTGAATTGTTGGTTAAATTATTTTGCTAACAAAATTTTTTGCAAACTCTCTTTGTTTTCTCAAAGATAAATTCTCAAAAGTAAATGGGAGAAATTAAATTCTTATCTTATTGCCATAGTCTCAAAGTTTGTATTATACTTATTAAAGTTGATAAATTGTTGAAGCTCCTTTTGTTTTCAATCTTAAGTCCTCCACTCTAATCTTTTCACACACTGAACACATTAGATTCCAGTTATAAGATGGAAAACTTTTTCACTCCCTAAACTTAGGAAATTTTCGACTTGGTGCCATTGACTTCATTCTATTAGTGTTGGGACACCTTATAAAAGACCAATGTGTCTTATGAAAATAATCTTTGCTTCACTTGCTTTGAAACCCGAGCAAAGTCCGAGGGGTATATGGTGAAAATCTTTAAAGCCTGGTGCCCTAAGCCTTTACTGGTTGGGAGTTCACCGACCTCATTGCTCGTTACATGGGTGGATGGGTGAAGTATAAAAAATAAAAATAAAAAATAAAAATAAAAAAAAATAAAAAAAAAAAGAAAAAGAAAAGTGGTGCGTTCTTAGCCTTTTATATATGAGTAGTGTTGCTAAAGTTAGAGAAAAACCTTAGTTGGGGGAGAATATAGTTTGACATACTATAACTGGAAGCTAAGCACCTTAACACTTAGATTTTTGTGGAAGATTAAGTATTGATCCTTTGGGAGTGGAAATTATTTGGATACTCAAATTTGCATAATGCCCACTCTTTGCAAGTTGTGATTGGTAAGTTATTTGATAACTCTTGTTGATGATTGAGTTTTATATCTTTGACTTGCCATGTGAGAGTTTGATCCAATCATGCCACTTGATTATTTTTTGGAGTGATCAGCATGACTTTGTGAATTATTATTATCTATTTTTCTTTCTTTTTCTCTCCTTCATTGCTCAGGGACGAGCAATGTGTCAGTTGGGGGGAGTGATTACTACCCAAAAGTGCCATTTTACACCTTTAAGTCATTATGTTTTAAGCACTTTTGTGTAGTAATTCTTCACCTTTATTCCAATTGGCATGTTAAGGACCTAGCAATGACTTCTAATCATATTTGTGGCTAGTTTTAGTGTTTTGACATCTTTTTGGATCATTAAGACAAGCCAACCAAAGAAGAAAAGCAAAGAGAAGCAAAGAAAATCAAAAGAGAAGCAAGGAGGAAATCTGAAGTCAGCAGCTGCAGTGTTCTTTGGCACTTTTGGAGCACTTCCCGAAGTTCATTTTTTACATTCTATATACCGTTTCAAATCTCAAGAAGTTAAGAATCCAACGCTTCAAACCGTGCATGATTTGGAGCTGAAACGAGGAAGTTATGACCTTCGGAAGAGAACTGCTCCAGGTGTGCGAAAATTTCGCACACCTTCTGAATGGTGTGCGAATTTCGCACACCTGTGCGAATTTCGCACACCTGTGCGAATTTCGCACACCTGTGCGAAATCTCCTCTGAATGGTGTGCGAATTTCGCACACCTGTGCGAAATCTCCTCTGTTTTTGCCGACTCCACTTTAGATATTTTCTTAAGTTTCTTTTGATGTAATTTCCTTTCTTCTCCTTGTAGCAAGCCAATGAAAAGCTTTGCTTTTGTAAAAACTATATAAGGGGTGGAAATCACCTCTTGAAGACATGGAACACGGGTGTTAAGCTTAACACTTAGCAATATACAGAGCACTCTTATTTTCTATTTTCTCGTTACTATTTTCTCTTTCTTGGAAGCCAAACAACCTCTGAGGATGTTTTCTCAGAGGATGAGAGGCTAAACTCTTGGTTTCTTGGAGTGAAGGAAGCTAGGTGAAAAGTCCAGATGAAAAGTTGGAAAATGCTCGTGCATTAAATTCAGGTAGTTGAAGTTCATAAATGGCTTTTTAATCCAAAGTATTGCTTTAAATCCCTTAGAATCACTTTGAATGGCCAATACATGGTAAGCTTCAGGTCTTTATGGATGCTTATTGCTAGATGCATATTAGTCCATTAGTTATCATGTACGAGCCATTGGAAAGTGGTTCAAGGAGAAGACCTATATAGTGTCTAAAGCCATTAATGGACCTTGACTACCATTTCTATTGATTTTTATGGATTAAATCTTCATTGTTAAACCTACACCGGTTCGGGAAATAACTATAGGTTAAATCCCCAATGCGAGGAGAAAAATCCGGAATTTTCCACTTTGTATTCTAAACTTGATCCTAGCAATCCTTAGCTCCGAGAAACTTTCTTTCTTCCATTTTTAATTAGTTTATGTTAATTTAGATTCAAATACTTTCAAAACAAATTTTATTTTCTTTTTAAGCTTTAAGTTTTTTATAAAGGAAATCATTAAATTTAATTTCTAATCATGAGTATATCACTGGTAGAATGAAAACCCATCCCAGAGTTCGACCCTAGAGCCACTATACTATAGTAGCTTTGCTACACTAGTATGAGGTCATAGGTTTTATAAATGTTTTTTATTAAATGACCCGATTGGGTTTTGCGCGAATCACTAGTTTTGGTGTTTTTGGTAGCTTTTTGATCATTGAAGCAAGCCAAGAATGAGGGAGAACTTTGTGCAACCCTTGGGAATGATTTTCCAAGCCAATCAAGAGATGCAAGGAAGAAGATCAGAGAGAGAAATCCATCATGAAGCAATTTTGCATGGTGATGCGAAATCTTCACATGCTATGTGAAATTCAAAGGACAGCAACTGCAAGGAAAATTTGGAGCACTTCCTGGAGTCCAATTTTCACATGCTATATATCATTTTGAAGCTCAAGAATTCAGGAATCCAACGCTTTAAACAATGTGCAATTTAGAGCTGAAACGAAGAAGTTATGGCCATTTGAAGGCAACTGCGCAAAGCTGAAGAGGAATTTCGCATTGACATTTCTTGATGCGAAAATTTTTTACATTCCCTGATGCGAAAATTTTCGCACTGACATTCCCTAATGCGAAAATTTTCATAGCACACTTTCCCAATGTGAAAATTTTCACACTCACTTTCTCCGATGCGAAATTTTTTGCACTACCTGTCTCCAATGTGAAAATGTAATAGCTAGATATTTTACACCGACTATTTTAGATTTTTTGCCTTAAGATATTTGGTGTAATTATCAGTTCTCTCCTTGCAATCAGTTGAAGATCTTTTAAGATATTTAGGATATCTAATTAAGAGGTTGAAAATATCTCTCTTTATATATCCTAAGATATCTCCTTGTAATAGAATCCCCCGAATACAATCCCCGATACTCTCCCATATCAAAGAACCATCTCTGATATCTCTCGTCTCTCTGAAGAGGGGAAGATATTGGAGTGGGGATAACTTGTACATGTTTTTAGTAAGAAATATATAGAGCGTTGCTCTACCTAACCTTATCATTTTGACTGTATTTTTCATTCTAGCCAAACAACCTCTGAAGATGTTTTCTTAGAGGATGAGTGGCTAGACTTTTTGTCTCTTGGACGGAAGGGAGCTTGGTAAGGGACCCGACTACAAAAGTGGGAGTTTTCCTTGTTTCAGTTTTTAATGAAGAGGAAGTTATGACCCGTTAATGGTTTTTATATTTTTAGTTAACTTAAAATCACCTGGGCCAACACTTGATAAGGCAAGTGGACTCCATCCATTGAGTTACACTAGTTTATCTCTTGTGAGCCTCTAGTATGTGGTTTAAAGGTAGTGTTTTCTAGAATAGCCAACACTTGGTAAGCTTTTGCACTCTAAGGAGAGATCCATTAGTTATCTCTTGCGAGCTTGTGAAAGGTGATCCAAGGTTAAGGATCACCTTGAATGGCAAATGCTAGGTGAGAGGCACGAGCCATTGCAAGATGCATCAGTGAGAGGGAATTAGCATTGAAACCATTAATGGGAAGCAACTCTAACACACCAGTTGGGAGGATAACTATAGGTTAAATCCCCAATGGGAGGAAAGATCCGAAAATCTCCATTTTTGGTATAAGGGACCTAAGCTTAGTGACCTGAAAATCCAAGAGACCATTTTCTTTGTAATTAAAACTCAGTTACTATTTTTTTTTTTGGTTAGTTTACAACCAACCTTTTCCAAACCAAAGTTTATGTTTTCTTTTAAAGCTAACTTAGAAAATAAAAAGCACCAAACCAATTCTTTAAACTAATATCTGAGCCACTGTGCTATGCTAGCTGAGCCTATCCTAGTACATGGTGAACTAGGTTATAAATTTTGTTGATTACTCCCGTCTGAGGACTGAATTAGAAGACACCAGCTGGGGCAAATGAATCAGTTGTGCATGACATGAATGACTTCAGGTCATGAGCTCAAGGCTCTATATGCTATAAACAACTCAAGGTAGTTGTTGACCTGAGTGACTCTAAGTCATGAGCTTAGGACTCTAGATACTATGAACAACTAAGGCCTATGGTTGACATGAACGACTTTGAGTCATGAGCTCAGGGCTCTAGATGCAATGAACAACTTAGAGTTAGGATGATATGAACAAATCGACATCCTATGAGTTGAGGCTTCTAGATGTTATGAACAACATAGGGCTAAGGATGATACAAATGATTGTTCGTCATGAGCCTATGATCCTAAATGCAATGAACAACTTAGGGCTATGGATGACATGAATGATTGTAGGTCATGAGCTCAAGGGTCTAAATGCTATGAAAAGCTCAAGGTTGTGGTTGACGTGAAGGACTCTGAGTCATGTGCTCAGGGCTTTAAATGTTATGAACAACTCAAAGTTCTAGACTACATGAATGACTCAATTCCCATGATCTAAGGCCTCTAGAGTCTATGAACAACTCAAGGCTGACGATGACATGAATGATTTTTGGTTGTGAGCTAATGACACTAAATATTATGAATAGCTTAGGGTTGTGCATGAAATGAATGGCTCCTAGTCATGTGGTTAGGACTTTGGATGTTATGAATGACTACGAATCCCGTGAGTTCAGGCCTCTCGAAGCCATGAAAAGCTCAGGGGGTGATATGAACGATTTTTGGTCATGTGCCCATGGCTTTAAATGCTATGAACAACTCTGGGTTATGGATGACTGAATGACTTTGGGTCATGAGCTTAGGGCTTTGAATGTTGTGAATAGCTTAGGGTTGTTTTTTATGTGAACAACTCTAGGTCGTGAGCTTAAGATTCTGGATGCTATGGGCAGCTCAGGGTTGTGGATGACATGAATAACTCTAGGTCATGAGCTTAGGTCTTTCGATACTATGAGCAACTCAAGGTTTTGGTTGATATGAATGACTCCGAGTTGTAAGCTCAAGGCTCTAGATGCTATGAGCAACTCAAGACTGTTGATGATATGAGCTACTCCAGGTTGTGAAGTTAGAGCTATTGATGGTACAAACAACTTAGTGTTGTTGATGATATGAACGACTCAGGATCCCATAAGCTTAAACCTCTAGATGCTAAGAACATTTTAGGACTATGGATAATATGGCCAATTCTATGTCATGAGCTTAGGGTTGTGGATGACATGAATGACTCTACGTCGTGAGCTTAGGGCTTTTGATACTATGAACAACTCAAGGTTGTGATTGACTTCAATGACTTTGAGTCATGAGCTTAGGGCTTTAGAGGCTATCAAAAGCTCAGGTCTATGGATGATATGAGCTACTTTAGGTTGTGAGCGCAAAGCCATGGATGCTTTGAATAACTCAATGTTCTGGATGGTATCAATGACTCGAGATCCCATGTGCTCACACCTTTAGATGCTATGAATAACTCAAGGTTGAGGATGACATTAATGATTCTTAGTCCTAAGCCAATGACTCTAAATGTTATGAATAACTCAAAGCTATGGCTGACATGAATGACTTTAGGTCATGAGCTCAAGCTCAGGGTTGTGGTTGACATGAAGAATTTGGGTTGTGAGCCTAGGACTCTTGATGCTATGAAGAGCTCAAGACCGTGGCTTACATGAGCTACTCCAAGTCGTTAGCTTAAGGCCTTGGATGCTTGTAATAGCTAAGGGTTATGGATGATATGAAAGATTATAGATCATGTGAGCTTATGCCTTTAGATGCTATGAACAACTCAGTGGTGTGGATGATATGAAAGATTCTTGGTCGTGTATCCATGGCTCTAAATTCTATGAAGAACTCAAGGTTGTAGATGACATGAATGGCTCTAGGTCGTGAGCTCAAGGATTTGTATGTTATGAGCAACTTAGAGCTTTGGTTGACATAAACAACTCTAGGTCTTGAGCTAAGGGTTTTAGATACTATGTACAACTCAGGGTTGTGGATAACATGAATAACTCTAGGTCGTGAGCTCAAGGTTGTACAAACTATGAACAACCCAAGGTTGTGGTTGACATAAAAAACTTCAGGTCATGAGCTCAAGCCTCTACATGCTATGAAAAGCTCAGGGTTGTAAATGATATGAACGATTCTGCATCATGAGCTTGGAGTTATGGATGACATAAATGACTTTGGTACATGAGCTTATTATCCTAGATACTATGAACAACTTAGATATTTCGTTGACATGAAAGACTCTGGGTTGTGATCTTAGGGCTCAACATGCTATGAATAAATCAAGGCATTTGATTACATGAGCTACTTTGAGTCGTGAGCTCAAGGCATTGCATGCTATGAACAACTCAACTTTGTGCATGATATGAATGACTCAAGGATCCTATGAGCTAAGGGCTCTAGATGCTATGAGCAACTAAGGGTTGTGGTTGACATGAACGACTAACAGCTCAAGGCTATGGACGATATGAATGATTCTTGGTCAAGATCCTAATGCTCTAGATGTTATAAACAGCTCAGGGTTGTGGATGACATGAATAAGTTTGGGTCGTGAGCTTAGGGCTCTAAATGCTATGAATAGCTCAGGGCAGTGGTTGACATGAATGACTCTGGGTTATGAGCTTAGTGCTTTAGATGTTATGAACAACTCGGGATTGTGAATGAGATGAACAACTCCAAGTCGTGAGCTCACAACTCTAGATGTTGTGAACAACTCAAGCTTGTGGATGACATGAGCTACTCTAGGTCCTGAGCTAAGGGTTGTGGATGAAATGAATGATTATTGGTCACGAGCCCAAGGCTCTAAATCTTAGGAATAGCTTAGGACTATATATGACATGAACAACTCAAGGTAGTGAGCTCAAGGCACTAAATTCTATGAACAACTCATGTTTATGGTAAATATGAACGACTCTGAATCTTGAGCTTAGGGCACTAAATGCTATGAACAACTCATGTTTATGGTCGATGATTACTACTGAAAAAGTGTTATTTTGTAGCTTGTAATTAACTCTTTTAAACACTTCTGAGCAGTAGTTATTACCTTTTAACTCAATTAGCATATTAAGTACTTTTTCAATCGTTTCTAATCAAATTGTGTTAAGTTTTGGTGTTGTTGATAGTATTTTGATCACCAACGCAATCCAAGATTGAGGAGAGTTCTATAGAATCCATGGTAAAGCAATTGGAAGCTCATTTATAAGAATAACCCAAGCCTTGAAGCTTTATAATTCTTTGCCAAAAGAAAATCATGAATGCAATGAGGGAAAGCAAAGAGAGAAATCTAACATGAAGAATTCAAGAGGACAGAAACTATTGGACACTTTTGGAGCACTTTATAGAGTCCATTTCATGAATACTATATTTCGTTTCAAAGCTTAGGAAGTCACAAATCCAACGCTTCAAACGGTTCATGAATCGGAGTTGAAATGAAGAAGTTAGAGCCATTGGAATCCAATCACACCAAGCTGAAGGCCAATTTTGCAGTTGTGAAATCAGCCTTTGGCTGCGAAATGGAGACCTTCAGCTTGCGAAATTTCCCAGCCCATCTTGCATGCCTACGAAATCCTCCTGAGTGCTTCCAGATATTTGTGACTGACTCTTTTATATTTTTTTCTTCAGATATTTGTTGTTTAAATTCCCATTCTCTCCTTGTAACCCACAAATCATAGGATTCCTTAGTTAATAAGTAAGAACTAAGGGGTGAATAACCTCATATATATAGTTTGTAATTTTCTTTACACAGAGATCTCGGGAGCTTGTTCTCAAAGACAACCTTTTGTATAGTTTTGAAGGAAGTAATATACAGAGCTTTGCTCTGCCTTACAAACTCATTTTGATTATATTTTCTTTACTAGCCAAACAAGCTCTAAGGATGTTTCCTCAGAGAATGGGTGGCTAGACTTTTTGTCTTTTGGAGGCAAGGTAGTTGGGTAAGGTGCCAAATGCAAGAATTGGAAGTTTTGCTATTTCAGCTATTAATGAAGAGAAAGTGTGACCCGTTAATGGTTTCTATGTTTTTAGTTAACTTAAAACGCCTTTAAATCACCTGGGCCAACACTTGATAAGGCAAGTGATCTCCGTCCATGGAGATGCACTAGTTTATCTCTTGCGAGCCTTTAAGGTGGTTTAAAGGTAGGATTTTCTAGAATAGCCAACACTTGGTAAGCTTTTGGACTCCAAGGAGACATCCATTAGTTATCTCTTGCGAGCTTTTGAAGGGAAATCCAAGGTTAATGATCACCTTGAATGGAAAATGCTAGGTGAGAGGCACGAGCCATTGCAAGATGAATCAGTGAGAGGGATTTAGTGTTAGAATCCATAAAAAGGAAGCATCTGCACCACATCGGTTAGAGAAATAAATATATGTTAATTCTCCAATGCGAGGAAAAGATTCAAGTGACCGGAACTCTATTTTTATATTAAGAGCCTGACCCCAGTGATCCTAAAACTCCAAGAAACATTTTTCTTTATAAGTAATTTCTGTTACTCTATTTTTTTGTTAGCTTAAAACCAATCCTTTTTAAACCAAAGTTTATGTTTTCTTTTGAAGCTAACCTTGAAATGAAAAAGCATCAATTCAACTTTGAATTATTATTAGTTGTAAGTTGAAAACCCTTCCTAGTGAACGATCCTAGAGCCACTATGCTATACTAGTTGAGGCTATCCTAGTACATGGTGATATAGGTTATAAATTTTGTTGATTACTCATATCTGAGGGCCAAAATCTAGGTACACCAGCGAAACTACGAATCAAATGGCGTCGTTGCCGGGGAAGGTGCTAACTTCACAGTGATATTATCTTTTCAAAGTACTTGTGATTTTCATCACAAGTTTGGTGATTTTTCTTTCATATTACTAACTCTTTTAATCATTTCTTTTACTTGTTTATATTTTAGCATATCTTTTAATTTAGTTTTAGTTAATCTTAGTCTTTTTGTAGTATTGTTTTCTTTTATTTTCTTTTGTTTTTGTTTTTGTTATAGTTGATACTAGTTGTGTATGCCAAATTGGATACGAGACAGTGGTGGAAGGCTTATGAAACATGAAACACCTCATAGCAAGGAATTGGAATTGAGCTTGAACATCATGGAAGCTACACCTGAAGTTCAGCATAGTCACCATGGTCACCAGGACAATCCCAATGCATTCAGATCAATGAGGGACCGCATGCATCCACCTCGTATGAGTGCACCATCATGTATAGTGCCCCCTACAGAGTAGCTAGTGATTAGACCGCATATTGTTCCACTCTCTACCAACTTTCCATGGGATGGAAAGTGAGAAACCCTATGCACATATCAAGGAATTTGAAGATGTTTGTAATACATTCCAAGAATGAGGAGCTTCAATCGACTTGATGAGGCTTAGCCATTTCCTTTTACTTTAAAGGATAAGGCCAAGATTTGACTTATTTTTTTAAGGCTAAGGAGTATCCGGACTTGGACTGATTTGCAAGATGAATTCCTCAAGAAAGGTTTTCCTACTCATAGAACAAATGGCTTGAAAAGGCAAATTTCAAACTTCTCAATGAAAAAGAATGAGAAATTATATGAGTGTTGGGAAAGATACATGGAAGCCATCAATGCTTGTCCTCACCATGGTTTTGATACATGGCTATTGGTGAGTTACTTTTATGATGGAATGTCTTCCTCAATGAAGCAACTCCTCGAGACAATGTGTGGAGGAGATTTCATGAGTAAGAATCCGGAGGAAGCTATGGATTTCGTGAGTTATGTGGCTGAAGTTTCAAGGGGATGGGATGAACTGAACAAAGGAGAAGTGGGGAAGATGAAGTCTCAATCGAATGCCTTTAACACTAAGGCTAGGATGTATACCTTGAATGAAGATGTTGATATGAGGGCAAAGTTTGCAGTTATGACAAGAAGATTGGAGGAGCTAGAACTGAAAAAGATACATGAAGCTCTAGTTGTTGCTGAAACACCAGTGCAAGTCAAGCCATGTCCTATTTATCAATCTTATGAACACTTGGTGGAGGAGTGCCCTATAATTCCAGCTGCTAGAGAAATGTTTGGAGATCAAGCAAATGTCATTGGACAATTCAAGGCCAACAACAGTGCTTCGTATGGAAACACTTACAACTCAAGCTGGAGGAACCATCCAAATTTCTCCTGGAAGCCAAGAGCACCTTAGTACCAATAGCCAGCTCAACCATCTCAACAAGCTTCAAATCTTGAACAAGCAATAGTGAATCTAAGCAAGGTTGTGGGAGATTTTGTTGGAGATAAAAAATCCATCAATGCTCAACTCAGTCAAAGAATTGACAGTGTAGAGAATACATTGAATAAAATGATGGATTGAATGGAAAATGACTTATCTCAGAAAATAGATAATCTCCAATACTCAATCTCAAGGCTCACTAACTTGAACACAGTGTAAGAGAAGGGTAGATTTCCTTCTCAACCTCACCAAAACCCCAAGGGTATCCATGAAGTGGAAAATCATGAAGGAGAGTCTTCACAAGTGAGAGATGTCAAAGCCTTGATCACTCTAGGGAGTGGTAAAAAAGTTGAGTTTCCAACACCTAAGCCACATGTTGAAGAAGAAGAAGAGACAGAGAAGAGGGAGGAAATCAGAGGAAAGAAGAAAGAGACTAGTGAAAGGAAAGAGGACCATGATTCAATAGTGAATGCAAATCCGGAGAAAGTACTTATCAAGGGAGATGTGATGAAGAAACACACACCTCCACCTTTTCCTCAAGCTTTGCATGGGAAAAAGGGAATCAGAAATGCATTAGAAATTCTTGAAGTATTGTGACAAGTGAAAGTCAATATCCCATTGCTGGATATGATTAAACAAGTTCCAACATATGCAAAATTCCTAAAGGACTTGTGTACTATCAAAAGAGGGTTGAATGTGAATAAGAAAGCCTTCTTGACTGAGCAAGTAAGTGCTATCATACAATGTAAGTCTCCTTTGAAGTACAAAGATCCAGGTTGTCCTACCATTTCAGTCATGATTGGAGGAAAAGTAGTGGAAAAAGCTTTGTTAGACTTGGGAGCAAGTGTGAATTTGCTACCATACTCTATCTACAAGCAATTGGGACTTGGTGAATTGAAGCCAACATCAATCACTCTATCTCTAGCAGATAGATCAGTGAAAATTCAAAGGGGGATAATTGAAGATGTCTTAGTTCAAGTTGATAATTTCTACTATCCAGTAGACTTTGTTGTTCTTGACACGGACCAATTGTCAAGGAAACTAATTATGTTCCTATTGATCCGACTTATGGTAGCTTAGCTTTAAAGGCGTATCAACAAAATTTATACCTTAAATACTATTACTAAAGTAGCCAAGCTACTATAGCATAGTGGTTCTAGGATCGTTCACTGGGAAGGGTTTTCGCAAACACAAGTGATATTCAAATTAGGAAAATAGGTGATTTTCTTATGGATGTTAGCTTTAAAAGAAGATGAAAATGTTTTAGAGAGATTTAAACTAATCTAAGCTAACATTAAAGACTAAAATGAAAGGGTGTAAAAACAAGTTTCTCAAAGATAGGATAGCTATGATTTGGCTCTTATGCAAATTGGAAATCTCAGGATAGGCTCCTCGCGTTGGGGTTGCAACTATGGTGATGCTTGCTTCCCGAACCGGTATGGATTTAGCAAATCAAGTTTTAATCCTTTAAAATGGCAAAACAGATGGTAGTGGATTTTATCAATGGTTATTCACCTTAGACTTCCTTTGAATGGCTCGTAAGAGATAACTAATGGTCTAAAGCCAAAAGCTTACCAAATATTGGCAACTCAAAGTCATTCTAGGTGATAAACTCACCTTTCAATGGCCATTGAAATTGGTTCTAACGGATTAATGCAAAACTTGGAATTGAAAACCTCACCTTCCAATAGCTCGTAGGAGATAACTAATGGATAGAAATCCAAAAGCTTATCAAGTATTGGCCGTTGGAAGTTGTCCAAAGGAAATAAAAACCAAAATTTACATTAATGAACCATTAATGAAAAACGACTACCTTACCTTCCGGGTGCGAGAAATTTCCATGGGATTGCATCCAAGCCATCACATAACATCCATACTTTGAGAAACTTAAAGGTTTTAGCCAATCATCCTCTGAGGAAAAGTCCTCAGAGGTTGTTTGGCTACTAAGAAAATGAGAAAGAAAAGAGAAAAGAAGAAAAACAGAGCTTTATATAATTCTAATTTAATCTACAGAGGATCGATCACCCCATCCGTCCATTTTCCAATCTCTCGTTTGGAGGTGTTGTGCACCTCTATATATAGCAAAATTACAAGATAAAGCCTTATGATGGCTGAATACAAGGTTACAAAAGGAATTTACATGAGAAAATATCAAGCTAAAAATATCTGAGAAGTCGGTGGTGTGTGCGTGGAGAAACAGAGGAGATTTTGGCATTTTCGCAATGTGCCTAAATCCTCCTTGCGAAATTTCGCAAGGAGAAATTCACCTTGCGAAATTTTCACAAGATTTGATGCAGTTGTCTTCCGAAGGCCATATCTTCCTCATTTCAGCTCCAAATTGTACATGGTTTGAAGCGTTGGATTCTTGACTTCCTGAGCTTTGAAATGGTATATAGCATGTAGAAAATGGACTTCGGGAAGTGCTCCAAAAGTTCGAAAGAAGACTGCAGCTGCTGTCCTCTGTTTTCCTCTTCACTTTGCTTGTTTTTCCTCTTTGCATTCTCTTTGCTTGTGCTCGTGTTTCCACTTGAAATTCAAGCCTGTAAACTTCCAAAATCCTTGCTTTAACTTGTCCAATTAGCTCCTCCATCATTTGGCATGCTTGAATTGATTCATAAGCTGATAAAAACATGTAAACTTGCCACAAAATGGTTAAAACCAATTACTAAGGACCTTAATGAATTAATTGGGTTAAATGAATATGATTACTACACAAAGGTGCTTAAAACCATTACAATTAGGTCTACAAAATAGCACTTTTTGGTAGTAATCACATATCATCCTTGGAAGGCCATTCCTTGCTACATCAAATGCAATTATAAATTGTAGGAATGGACTCATGCAACTCACGTTTGGCAACATGACACTGGAGCTCAATATCTTCTACATGTCCAAAAAGCTAATCACTCCGGAAGAGGAAGAAGGTCCAGAAGAGGTGTGCATTATTGACACTCTAGTGGAGAAGCACTGTAATCAGAAGAAGCAAGACAAGTTGAATGAAAGTCTTGGGGATCTTGAAGAAGGGTTGCCTGAACCCTCAGATGTGCTTGCTACTCTACAAGGTTGGAGGAGGAGAGAAGAGATTCTACATTTGTTCAATAAAGAGGAGGCACAAGAAGCTGCTAAATAAGAGACCCCAAAGCTCAATCTGAAGCCTCTACCCACGGAGTTGAAATATACATACCTAGAAGAAAATCAAAAGTGCCCTGTTGTTATATCTTCATCTCTTACTAGTCCTCAGGAGATGTGTCTACTTGAAGTTCTCAAGAGGTGTAAGAAAGCAATAGGATGGCAAATATCTGACTTCAAAGGCATCAGTCCTTTGATCTGTTCACATCATATATATATATGGAAGAAGAAGCTAAACTAATTCGTCAACCTCAAAGAAGATTAAATCCTCATTTGCAAGAGGTGGTGCGAGCTGAGGTTCTGAAGCTACTTCAAGCAGGTATTATCTACCCTATATTCGATAGCCCTTGGGTGAGTCCTACTTAAGTGGTACTAAAGAAGTCATGGATCACGATGGTTCAAAATGAAAGGGGAGAAGAAGTTGCTACACGCCTCATTTCATGTTGGAGGGTGTGTATTGATTATAGAAAATTGAATGTTGTGACAAGGAAGGATCATTTTCCACTGCCATTTATTGATCAAGTGTTGGAGAGAGTCTCTGACCATCCTTTCTATTGTTTCTTGGACGGCTACTCCAGGTATTTTCAAATTGAAATTGATGTTGAAGATCAGGAGAAGACCACTTTCACATGTCCATTTGGAACATATGCCTATAGAAGAATGCCTTTTGGTTTATGTAATGAACCTGATACATTCTAAAGATATATGCTAAGTATCTTTAGTGATATGGTGGAGCGAATTATGGAGGTTTTCATGGATGACATCACCATATATGGAAGAACATTTGAAGAATGCTTAGTCAACTTGGAAGCGGTTATGAACAGATGCATTGAAAAAGACTTGGTGCTCAACTGGGAGAAATGCCATTTTATGGTACAATAAGGAATTGTCCTTGGCCATATCATCTCCGAGAAAGGCATTGATGTTGATAAAGCAAAGGTGGAACTTATTGTCAAATTGTCATCCCCAACAATTGTAAAAGGAGTAAGGCAATTCCTTGGCCATGCAGGGTTCTATAGGAGGTTTATAAAAGATTTCTCTAAGCTTTCAAATCCTGTTTGTGAACTTTTGGCTAAAGATGCTAAGTTTGTATGGGATGAAAGATGTCAAAGGAGTTTTGATCAACTGAAGCAATTCTTGACAACTACTCCAATAGCGAGGGCTCCCAACTGGCAACTACCTTTTGAAGTGATGTGTGATGCCAGTGACTTTGCTATAGGAGTTGTGCTTGGCCAAAGAGAAGATGGAAAGCCCTATGTGATCTACTATGCAAGCAAGACATTGAACGAAGCTCAAAGGAACTACACAACTAGAGAGAAAGAATTGTTAGCTATAGTGTTTGCCTTAGACAAGTTTCGTGCTAATCTAGTAGGGTCTTTCATCATTGCTTTCATTGACCATTCAGCCTTGAAGTATTTATTGACAAAGCAAGATGCAAAGGCAAGGTTGATTAGATGTATTCTTTTACTACAAGAGTTCGATCTCCAAATCAGAGATAAGGAATGAGTGGAGAATGTGGTAGCTGACCACCTTTCAAGGTTGGCTATAGCACACAATTCCCATGTCTTACCTATTAATGATGACTTTCCAGAGGAATCACTTATGTTGCTAGAAAAAACTCCTTGGTATGCTCATATCGCTAACTATCTAGTTACTGGTGAAGTTCCAAGTGAGTGGAAAGCACAAGACGGAAAGCACTTCTTTGCAAAGATTCATGCTTATTATTGGGAAGAACCTTTCCTTTTTAAGTATTGTGTAGATCAAATAATAAGGACATGTGTCCTTGAAGAAGAGCAACAAGGAATCCTCAGCCATTGCCATGAAAGTGCATGTGGAGGCCACTTTGCCTCTCAAAAAACAGCCATGAAGGTGTTGCAATCAGGGTTTAATTGGCCATCACTTTTCAAAGATGCCCACACCATGTGTAGGAGCTGTGATAGATGCCAAAGGCTTGGGAAGCTTACACGAAGAAATGAAATGCCTATGAACCCCATTCTAATAGTTGATCTCTTTGATGTTTGGGGCATTGATTTCATGGGACCTTTCCCAATGTCTTTTGGTAACTCTTATATCCTGGTGGGGGTGGACTATGTTTCTAAATGGGTTGAGGCAATCCCCTATAAACACAATGATCACAGGGTGGTTCTCAAATTTCTCAAAGAGAACATCTTCTTAAGATTTGGGGTGCCCAAGGCCATAATCAGTGATGGAGGTAATCATTTTTGCAACAAGCCTTTTGAAACCCTATTAACCAAGTATGGGGTGAAGCATAAGGTAGCTACACCTTATCACCCTCAGACTTTTGGGCAAGTTGAGCTAGCAAACAGGGAAATCAAGAACATATTGATGAAGGTGGTGAACACGAGCGGAAGAGATTGGTCTATTAAGCTCCATGATTCACTATGGGCATATAGAACAGCTTACAAGACTATTCTTGGCATGTCTCCCTATCGCCTAGTCTATGGCAAAGCATGCCATCTGCCTGTAGAAGTTGAATATAAGGCTTGGTGGGCAATCAAGAAGGTTAACATGGACTTGATCAGAGCCAGGGCAATGAGGTGCTTAGACCTTAATGAGATGGAGGAATTAAGAAATGATGCCTATATCAATTCCAAAGTTGCAAAACAGAGGATGAAGAGGTGGCATGATCAGTTAATCTCCAACAAAGAATTTCGGAAAGGACAAGAAGTCTTACTCTATGACTCAAGGCTCCATATCTTTCCTAGGAAGCTGAAGTCAAGGTGGATAGGCCCTTTCATTATTCACCAAGTGCATCTCAATGGAGTGGTGGAATTACTAAATTCCAACAGCACAGACACTTTTAAAGTCAATGGCCATTGTCTCAAACCGTTCATTGAGCCATTCAAGCAAGATAAAGAGGAAATCAACCTTCTTGAGCCACAGAAAGCCTAATCAAAATGGGGTTAGATGGACTTGCTCTCACCAAATTCCATATTTTTGTTTAATTTTGTTAATTTAAGAGCTTTATTAATTGTTTTGATTTTAATTTTGGTCTTAATTTATGTTATTTTTATGTAACTTAGACTTTTTGAATGATCTAATTTATGAGGAATTGCAAAAGAGGTGAAGAAAGTTCTCAGGGAGCTAATAGGAGCTCTGAACCAGGTTATGAGCTCAAGGCTCTAGATGCTATGAATAGCTCAAGGATGTGGAATACATAAGCCACTCTGGGTCTTAAGCTCAAAACTATAGATGCTATGAATAGCTTAGGCCTATGGTTGACATGAACGACTTTAGGTTCTTAGCTCATAGCTTTAGATGCTTTAAACAACTCAAGGTCATCGATGACATGAGCCACTCTTGGGCATGAGCTTAGGGTTTTAGATGCTACAAACAGCTCTGGGCTATGGTTGAAATTAATGACTTTAGGTCGTGAGCTTAGGGCTTTAGATGCTATGTGCAGCTAAGGGCTATTGATGACAAGAAACACTCCGGGTCATGAACTCAGGGCATTAGATGTTATGAATAGCTTTGGGTTGTTGTAGACATGAACCACTATAGTTCATGAGCTCTGGGCTCTTGATGCTATGAACAACTCAGGGCTGTCGATGATAGGAAAGACTTCGGGTCATGAGGTCAGGGCTCTTAATGCTATGAATAGCTGAACATTGTGGATGACATGAGCTACTCTGGGTGGTGATCTCCAGGCTCTAAATGCTATGAATAGCTTATGGATATGGATGACATGAGCTCCTCTAGGTCATGATCTCAAGGCTCTAGATGCTATGAACAATTTTAGGATGTGCTTGACATGAATGACTCCGGGTCATGAGCTCAAAGGTTTAGATGCTATGAACATATCAAGGTTATGGATAACATGAATGACTCTGGTTCATCAACTCAAGGCCCTAGATGTAATGAAAAGTTCTAGGTTGTGGTTGACATATAAGACTCCGAGTCGTGAACTTAGGGTTTCAAATGATATGAACAACTCTAGGTTGTGGTTAGCATGAACGACTTTGATTCATGAGCATAGGGCTTGAGATTCTAAGAATAGCTTAGAGCTATCAACGACATAAGCGAATTTAGGTCATGAGCTCAGAGATTTAGATGCTCTTAACCACTCTAGGTTGAGGTTGACATAAACGACTCTAGGTCATGAGCTCATGGCTTTAGATTTTATGAATAGCTCAAGGCTAATGATGACATGAAAGACTCTAGGTTATGAGCTTAGGGCTTTAGATTCTATGAACAACTTATTGTTGTGAATGATATCATTGACTAGATTGTGAGCACAAAGCCCTAGATGCAATGACTAGCTCTTGGTTGTGCTTGACATGAAAAACACTAGGTCATGGGCTCAAAGCACTAGATGCTATGAACAACTCATGGTTATGGATGACATGAATCACTTTAGGTCTTGAGATCAAGGCTCTAGATGCTATGAACAACTCTAGGCTATGGTTGACATGAACGATCCTAGGTCATGAGCTGAGGGATTCAAATGCTATGAACAACTCAGAGTTATTGATGACATGAGCCTCTCTGGGTCATAAGCCGAGGGCTTTAGATGTTATGAACTCCTTTAGGTTGTGGTTGAAATGAACAACTATAGGTCATGAGCTTAGGGCTCTAGATGCTATGAATAGCTCAGGGCTATCGATAACATAAAAGACTCTAGGTCGTTAGCTCAAGGCTCCAGATGTTATGAATAGCTCAGGGTTATCGATGACATGAAATACTCTAGGTCGTGAGATCAGGGGTCTAGATTCTACGAACAACTTAGTGTTGTGGATGGTATGAATGACACTGGGTCATGAGTTCAAGGCCCTAAATGTAATGAACAATGTTGGGTTGTGGTTGACATGAAAGACTCTGGGTCGTGAGCTCATAGCTCTAGATGCTATGAACAACTCTTCGTTGTGGTTGATATGAACTACTCTGGGTCATGAGATCAAGGATTTAGATGCTATGAACAACTCAGGGCTGTCAATGACATGAAAGACTTTAGGTCATGAGCTTAGGACTCTAAATTCTATGAGCAAGTTGTGGATAACTTGAACAACTCTAAGTCATGAGCTCAAGTACCTAGATGCGATGAACAACTCTAGGCAGTGGTTCACATGAAAGACTTTGGGTCGTCAGCTCCGAGCTTTAGATGTTATGAACAACTCAGTCTTGTGGATAACATGAACCACTCTATGTCTTGAGATCAAAGCTCTAGATACTATGAGCAGCTCTAAGCTATGATTAACATGATCGACTTTGAGTCATCAGCTTAAGACTCTACATGTTATTAACAGCTTAGGTTGTTGATGACATGAGGTACACTATGTCATGACCTGAGAGCTCTAGATGCTATGAACAACTTTAGGCTGTGGTTGACATTAATGACTCTAGGTTGTGTGCTCAAGTCTCTTGATGCTATGAACAACTTAGGCTTATCGATGATATGAAAGACTACGGATCGTGAGCTTAGAGCACTTAATGCTATGAATAGCTCAGTGTTGTGGATGACATAAGCCACTCTGTGTATGAACAACTCAGGGCTCTAGATGCTATGAATAGCTCTAGGTTGTGGTTAACCTAGACAACTCCAAGTCATGAGCTTAGGGCTCTAGATACTATTAACAACTAAGGATTATGGATAGCATGAGCTACTCAAGGTCATGAGCTCAGGATCTATAACAACTCTAGGTTGTGGTTGACATGAAGGACTATGGGTTGTGTGCTCAATGTTATTTATACTATGAACAACTCAAGGCTATTAATGATATGAAAGACTATGGGTTGTGAGCTTAGGGCTCTTGATCCTATGAACTACTCGAGGCCATGGATGACAAGAGCTATTCTATGTCATGAACATATGTTTCTAAATGCTATGAACAACTAAGGTTTGTGGATGACATGAGCACCTCTCAGTGGTGAGCTTAGGGCTTTAAATGTTATGAACAACTCTAGGTTGTGTTTGACAAGAACGACTATGGGTTGTTAGCTTAAGGTTATAGATGCTATGAAAAAATCAAGGTTACGGATGACATGAGCTACTTTGGGTTGTGAGCTCAGGCCTCTAGATGTGATGTACAACTCTAGGCAGTGGTTAACATGAACAACCCCAGGTCATAAGCTGAAGGCATTTGATGCTATGAACATCTCAAGGCTATAAATGACATCAACGAATCTAGGTCATCAACTAAAGGCCCTAAATGCAATGAACAACTCTGGGTTGTGGTTGATATGAAAGACTTCGGGTCATAAGCTCACAACTCTAGATGCCATGAATAGCTTAAGGCTATAGATGACATGCGCTACTTTGGGTCTTAAGCTTAGGGCTCTAGATTCTATAAATAGTTGGGTTATGGCTGGCATGAATGACTCTAGGTTGTATGCTCTGGGCTTTAGATGCTATGAATAGCCCAGGGCTATCAATGACATTACTCACTTTGGGTCATGAGCCTTCTTTAAATGCTATGAACAACTTTGGGCTATGGTTGACATAACTGACTCCGGGTCATGAGCTCAAGGCTCTAGATGCCATGAACAACTCAGGGTTGTTGATAACATTGAAGGCTCTAGGTCGTGACATAAGGGCTAAAGATTCAATGAACAACTCAAGGTTGTCGATCACATGAAATAATCTAGGCCATGAGCTCAAGGCTTTAGATTCATTGAACATCTCGGGGCTGTGGATGATACGAATGACTCTTAATCGTGAGCTTAAGCCCTAGATGTAATGAACAACTCTAGTTTGTGCTTGAAAGGAAATACTCTATGTCATGAGTTGAGAGCTATAGATGCTATGAACAACTCAAGCTTGTGGATGACATGAGCCACTCTAGGTCTTGAGCTCAGGGCTCTAGATGGTATTAACTCCTCCAGGTTGGGGTTGACACAAACGACTCTAAATCACTAGCTCAGGCCTTTAGATGTTATGAACAACTCAGGGTCGTTGGTGACATGAGTCACTCTCAATTGTGAGTTCATGGCTTTAGATATTATGCACAACTCTGGGTTATGGTTGACATGAAAAAGTCCAGGTCATGAGTTGAGGGATCTAGATGGTATGAAGCGCTCAGGGTTGTTGATGACAAGAAAGGCTCCAGGTCGTGAGCTCAGGACCCTAGATTCTATGAACTACTCAAGGTTATGGATAACATGAATGACTTTAAGTCATGAGCTTAGGGCCAGGGATGTAATGAACAACTCTAAGTTGGGGTTGACACAAAAGACTTTGAGTTGTGAGCTCACGGCTCTAGATGCTATGAACAACTTAAGGTTATGGATGACATCAGCCACTTTAGGTCTTGAGCTCAAGGCTCTAGATGTTATGAACAACTCTACCCTATGGTTGACATGAATGACTCTGGTTTGTGAGCTCAAGGCTCTAGATGCTATTAACAGCTTAGGTTTGTAGATGACATGAGCTCAAGACTCTAGATGCTATGAGCAACTGTAGGTTGTGGTTGGCATGAACAATTCTCGGTTGTGGGCTTATGGCTTTTGATGCTATGAATAACTCAAGGTTGTCGATGACATGAAAGAAAATGGGTCATGAGTTAAGGGTTCGTGATACTATGAACAACTCAGAGTTGTGTTTGACATGAACGACTCGTGGTCATGAGCTCAGAGCACTAGTTGCTATGAATAGTTAAGGGTTGCGGATAACATAAGTTACTTTGGGTCGTTAGCTCAAGGCTCTAAATCTTATGAATTGCATTGGGCAATGGTTGACATGAATAACTCTAGCTCATGAGCTGATTCATGCCTAATTGGTGTCTCAGCTGATTCGTGTCCAGCTGGTGCTCCTTGATTGAGGAAGTAATCAACAAAATTTATAACCTATTACACCATAAACTAGGGTAGCAAAGACAAAGCTACTATAGCATAGTGGCTCTAGGATCGTTCACTGGGATGGGTTTTCACTTTACAAATGATATTAATTCAAAGCTGAATTGGTGTCTTTTCATTTCAAGGTTAGCTTTAAAAGAAAACATAAAGATGTTTAAATGAAAAAGGTTCAATTTTAAACTAACGAAAAATAGTAACTGATTTTAATTACAAAGAAAAGTGTTGGAGTTTCAGATCACTAGGCTCAGATTCCTTGTACAAAAAGGGAGTTCCGGTCACTTGTTTCTTTTCCTCGCATTAGAGAATTAACATATAGTTCCTTCTCCAACCGGTGTTGTACAGATGCTTCCCTTTAATGGGTTCAAACACTAAATCCCTCTCACTGATGCAACTTGCAATGGCTCGTGCCTCTCACCTAGCACTTGCCATTCAAGGTGATCTTTAACCTTGGATTTCCCGTCAAAAGCTCGCAAGAGATAACTAATGGATGTCTCCTTGGAGTCCAAAAGCTTACCAAGTGTTGGCAATTCTAGAAAATCCTACCTTCAAGTCACCTCCCAGAGGCTCGCAAGGGGTAAACTAGTGAATCTCCATGGACGGAGATCACTTGCCTTACCAAGTGTTGGCCCAGGTGATTAAAAGGCGTTTTAAGTTAACTAAAAAGATAAAAACCATTAACGGGTCACACTTTCTCTTCATTAAAAACTAAAACAACAAAACTTCCAATTTATGCATGTGGAAACTTACCTAGCTTTCTTCACTCCAAGAGACAAAGAGCCTAGCCACTCATCCTCTAAGGAAAAATCCTTAGAGTTTGATTGACTAAAAAGAAAAAGAATGAGAAAACAAAAATATATATGATAAGCAGAGCAAGTGCTCTGTATTTTACTTCCTTGCAAATTTGTACAAATGATCCTTCGTCACCACCCCTCAAGAACAAGCTCCCGAGAGATATATATAAAGAAAATTACAAAACAAAATATCTGAGGTTATTCACCCCTTTTCCAAACTTAATAACTAAGGAATCCTATAATTGGTGGGTTACAAGGAGAAAATAGGGATTTAGACATCAAAAATCTGAAGAAAAATATCTCCAAGTGTCGGTTACAAATATCGGGAAGCACTAAGGACCATTTCGCAAGAGAAAATGAGGTCTGCGAAATTTCGCAAGTGCACAAAAAGGGCTGCGAAATTACTTCGTAGCAAAAGGCTGATTCTACAACGCTGCGAAGTTGGCTTTCATCTTGTGGTTCTTGGCTTCCATGGCGTCGTGAAACTTCAGGGGAAATCCATAGCACTGTGCAAAAAGGCTGCGAAATCATTTCGTAACAAAAGGGTGATTTCGTAGCACTTTTCTGAATCCTTCCTTCAACTTGATGCAGTTGTCTTCCAAAGGCTGTAACTTCCTCATTTCAGCTCCAAATCAACACGGTTTGAAGCTTTGGATTCTTGACTTCCTGAGCTTTGAAATGGTATATAGCATATAGAAAATGGACTTCGGGAAGTGCTCCAAAAGTGCAAAGGAAGACTGCAGCTGTTGTCCTCTGTTTTCCTCTTTGTTTTTCTCCTCTTTGCTTCTCTCCTTGCATTCCGGATTGCTTATGGCAAAGGACTTCAAAGATTTGGTTCTTCATGTTTCTGAGCTCTTCATTGCTTTGCCATGGATTCCAAATAACTCTCCTCAATCTTGGATTGCTTTGGTGATCAAATTACTAACAAAAACACCAAAACTTACACAATTTGATTAGAATTGATTGCAAGGGTCCTTAACATGTCAATTGGGTTAAAAGGCAATAACTACTACTCAAAAGTGTTTAAAAGAGTTAATTACAAGCTATGGAATAGCACTTTTTGAGTAGTAATCATGAACTCAAGGCTTTAGATGTTATGAACAACTTTTTGTTATGGTTGACATGAATGACTCTGCGTCATGAGCTCAGAGCTCAAGATTCTATGAATAGCTCAAAGTTGTGGATGACATGAATGACTCTGTTTCATGAGCTTAGGGCCCTAGATGTGAGGAACAACTCTAGGTTATGGTTGGCATGAAAGACTCTAATTTGTGAGCTCATGGCTCTAGATGCTATGAACAACTCAAGGCTATGGATGACATTAGCCACTTTAGGTCTTGAGCTCAGGGCTTTAAATGCTATGAACAACTCTGGGTTGTGGTTGTCATCAACGACTCTAAGTCGTGAGTTCTAGGCTCTAGATGCTCTTAATAGCTTAGGGTTGTGGAAGACATGAGGTACTTTAGGTAGTGAGCATAAGGCTTTAGATACTATGAACAAATTTGGGTTATGGTTGACATGAATGGCTCTGGGTTGTGAGCTTGGGGTTCTTTATGCTATGAACAACTTAGAGCTATCAATGACATGAAAGACTATGGGTCATGGGCTCAGCATTATAGATACTATGAATAACTCAGGCTTATGGTTGACATGAATGACTCTCGATCATGAGCTCAAGGCTTTATTTGGTATCAATAGTTAAGAGCTGTGGATAACATGGGATACTTTGGGTTGTGAGCTCAGGGCTCTAAATGCTATGAACAACATTGGGTTGTGGTTGACATGAATGACTCCGTGTCGTGAACTCATGGCTCTAAATGCTATGAACAAGTTAGGGTTATGGATGACATGAATGACTCTAAGTTGTGAGATCAAGGCTCTAGATTCTATAAACATCTATACACTATGGTTGAAATGAATGACTATGGGTTATGAACTTAGGGCTCTAAATGCTATGAACAACGTTGAGTTATGGTTGAAATGAACAAATCCGGGTTGTGAGCTTAGGGCTTTAGATGCTATTAACAACTCAAGAATGTGGATGACATGAGCTGCTCTAGTTCGTGAGCTCAAGGCACTAGATTATATGAACAACTTTGGGTAATGGTTGACATAAACAACTCCTCGTCCTGAGCTCAGAGCTTTAAATGCTATGAACAAATCTAGGTTGTGGTTGTCATCAACGACTCTAAGTCGTGAGTTCTAGGCTCTAGATGCTCTTAATAGCTTAGGGTTGTGGAAGACATAAGGTACTTTAGGTAGTGATCATAAGGCTTTAGATGCTATGAACAAATTTGGGTTATGGTTGACATCAATGGCTCTGGGTTGTGAGTTCGGGGTTCTTTATGCTATGAACAACTTAGAGCTATCAATGACATGAAAGATTATGGGTCATGGGCTCAACATTATAGATACTATGAATAACTCAGGCTTATGGTTGACATGAATGACTCTTGATCATGAGCTCAAGGCTTTATTTGCTATGAATAGCTAAGAACTGTGGATAACATGGGATACTTTGGGTTGTGAGCTCAGGGCTGTAAATGCTATGAACAACATTGGGTTGTGGTTAACATGAATGACTCCGTGTCGTGAGCTCATGGCTCTAGATGCTATGAACAAGTTAGGGTTATGGATGACATGAATGACTCTAAGTTGTGAGATCAAGGCTCTAGATTCTATAAACAACTATACACTATGGTTGAAATGAATGACTATGGGTTATGAACTTACGGCTCTAAATGCTATGAACAACGTTGAGTTATGGTTGAAATGAACAAATACGGGTTGTGAGCTTAGGGCTTTAGATGCTATTAACAACTCAAGAATGTGGATGACATGAGCTGCTCTAGTTCGTGAACTCAAGGCACTAGATTATATGAACAACTTTGGGCAATGGTTGACATAAACGACTCCTCGTCCTGAGCTTAGGGCTTTAAATGCTATGAACAACTCTGGGTTATGGTTGTCATCAACGACTCTAAGTCGTGAGTTCTAGGCTTTAGATGCTCTTAATAGCTTAGGGTTGTGGAAGACATGAGGTACTTTAGGTAGTGAGCATAAGGCTTTAGATGCTATGAACAAATTTGGGTTATGGTTGACATCAATGGCTCTAGGTTGTGAGCTCGGGGTTCTTTATGCTATGAACAACTTAGAGCTATCAATGACATGGAAGACTATGGGTCATGGGCTCAGCATTATAGATACTATGAATAAATCAGGCAAATGGTTGACATGAATGACTCTCGATCATGAGCTCAAGGCTTTAGTTGCTATGAATAGCTAAGAGCTGTGGATAACATGGGATACTTTGGGTTGTGAGCTCAGGGCTCTAAATGCTATGAACAACATTGGGTTGTGGTTGACATGAATGACTCTGTGTCGTGAGCTCATGGCTCTAGATGCTATGAACAAGTTAGGGTTATGGATGACATGAATGACTTTAAGTTGTGAGATCAAGGCTCTAGATTATATAAACAACTATACACTACGGTTGAAATGAATGACTATGGGTTATGAACTTAGGGCTCTAAATGCTATGAACAACGTTGAGTTATGGTTGAAATGAACAAATCCGGATTGTGAGTTTAGGGCTTTAGATGCTATTAACAACTCAAGAATGTGGATGACATGAGCTGCTCTAGTTCGTGAGCTCAAGGCACTAGATTATATGAACAACTTTGGGCAATGGTTGACATAAACGACTCCTCGTCCTGAGCTCAAGGCTTTAAATGCTATGAACAACTCAGGGTTGTCCATGACATGACCTAATTTGGGTCATGAACTTAAGGCTTTAAATGTTATGAACAACTTTAGGTTATGGTTGACATGAGTGACTCTAGGTCGTGAGCTCAGAGCTTTAGATGTTGTGAACAACTCAGGGCTATCAATGACATGGAAGACTCTGGGTCATGAGCTTAGGGATCTAGATGTTATGAAGACTTAGGGCTGTTGATGACATTAGTCGTTTTGGGTCTTGTACTCAAGGCTCTAGATGCTATGAATCACTCTAGGCTATGGTTGATATGAATGACTCTAGGTCGTGGGATCAGGGCTCTAGATGCTATTAATAGCTCAAAGTTGTGGATGAAATGAGCTTCTCTTGCTTATAAGCTTAAGGCTCAAGATGCTATGAACAAATCTAGGTTGTGTTTGACATGAACGACTCTAGGTCATGAGCTTATGGCTCTTGATGCTATGAACAACTCAAGGTTGTCAATGACATGAAATAATATGGGTCATGAGCTTAGGGCTCTAGATACTATGAACAACTCAGAGTTGTGGACTACATGAATGACTTTGGGTCCTGAGCTCAAGGCCCTAGACGCAATGAACAACTCTAGGCTATGGTTGGCATGAAAGACTCCAAGTTGTGAGCTCATGGTTCTACATGCTATGAATAACTCAAGGCTATGGATGACATTAGCCACTCTAGGTCTTTAGCTTAAGGCTTTAAATGCTATGAACAACTCTAAGTTGTGGTTGACATGAACAACTCCGAGTCATGAGCTCCAGGCTTTAAATGTTATTAATAGCTCAGGGTTGTGGAAGACATGAGATACTCTAGGTCATAAGCTCGGGGTTCTAAATGATATGAACAACTTCGGGCTATGGTTGAGATGAACGACTCGGGGTAGTGAGCTTAGGGCTCTTGGTGCTATGAACAACTTAAAGTTGCTAATGACATGAAAGACTATGGGTCATGAGCTTAGTGTTGTAGATACTATGAAGAACTCAGGGTTATGGTTAACATGAACAACTCTCGATCATGAGCTCAAGGCTCTAGTTTCTATGCACAACTAAGGGTTGTGGATAACATGGGATACTTTTGGTTGTGAGCTCAGGGCTCTAAATTCTATGAATAACGTTGGGTTGTGGTTGACATGAATGAATATGTGTCATGAGATCATGGCTCTAGATGCTATGAACAGTTCAAAGTTAGGGATGACATGAACGACTTTAGGTCGTGGGCTCAAGGCCCTAGATACAATGAATAGGTCTAGGTTGTGGTTGACATGAAAGACTCTGAGTTGTGAGCTCATGACTCTAGATACTATGAACAACTCAGGGCTATGAATGACATTAGCTAGTCTAGGTCTTGAGCTCAGGGCTCTAAATGTTATAAGCAGTTCTCAGTTGTGGTTGACATGAACGACTCCGAGTTGTGAGCTCCAGGCTCTAGATGCTATTAATAGCTCAGGGTTATGGAAGACATGAGGTACTTTAGATCTTGAGCTCAGGGATTTAAATGATATGAACAAATTTGGGCTATGGTTGAGAGGAAAGGTTCTAGGTCGTGAGCTCAGGGCTCTAGATGCTATGAACACTCAGGGCTATTGATGACATCGATCGTTCTAGGTCTTGTGCTAAAGGCTTTAGATGCTATGAACAACTCTGGGTTTTGGTTGACATGAATGATTATAGGTCGTGAGCTTAGGGCTTTAGATGCTATTAACAACTCAAGGTTGTGGATGAAATGAGCTTCTCTTGCTTGTGATCTGAAGGCAGCAGATGTTATGAACAGTTCTAAGTTGTGGTTGACATGAACTACTCTGGGTCATGAGCTCAAGGCTCTTGATGCTATGAACAACTAAGGGTTATTGATGACATGAAAGACTATGGCTCATGAGCTCAAGGCTCTAGATAATGTAAACAACTTAAAGTTGTGGTTTACATGAATCACTCTTAGTCGTGAGCTCAAGCGACTAGTTGCTATAAACAATTGAGGACTATGGATAATAAGGGCTACTCTCGGTCATGAGCTTAGGGCTTTAGATGCAATGAATAGTGTTGGGTTGTGGTTGACATGAATGACTCTATGTCATGAGCTCAAGGCTCTAAATGCTATGAACAACTCAGGGTTATTGATGACATGAAAGACTTTAGATCGTGAGGTTAAGGCTTTAAATGATATGAACAACTCTGAGTTGTGGTTGACATGAACCACTCCAGGTCAAGATATGAGGACTCTAGATGCAAAGAATGGAATGGGGATGTGGATAACATTATCTACTTTGGGTCGTGAGCTCAAGACTCAAAATTTTATGAATGACGCTTGTGGTTAACATAAGCGACTCTAGGTTGTGATCTTAGGGTTCTAAATGCAATTAACAACTCAGGGTTGTTAACAACATAAAAGAATATGGGTTATAAGCTTAAGGCTCTAGATACTATGAACAACTCAAGGTTGTGTTTGACATGAACAACTTTGGGTCATGAGCACAAGTCTTTAGATGCTATGAATAGCTTAGGGCTGTGCATAACATGGGTTACTCTAGGTTATGAGCTCATGACTTTAGATGTTATGAACAACATTAGGTTGTGGTTGACATGAACAACTTTGTTTCATGAGTTCAGGGCCCTAGATGCTATAAATAACTCTAAGTGGTGGTTTACATGAATGACTCTAAGTCGTCACATGAGGGCTTTATATGCTATTAGCAACTCTGGGCAATGGTTGACATGAATGAGTTCGGGTTGTGAGCTCTTGACTTTAGATGTTATGAATATCTCAAGGTTGTTAATGATATGAAAGACTCCGAATCATGAGCTTAGGGTTGTCAATGACATGAATGACTCGGGATTTTGAGCTAAGGGCTACAAATACTATAACATCTTCAGGCTATGGTTGACATGAATGACTACAGATCATGCATTTAAGTCTTTTGATGCTATGAACAGCTCAAGGTTGTCAATGACATGAGCCACTTTGGGTCTTTAGCTTAAGGCTCTATATGCTATGAATAACACTAGGTTATAGTTGATATAATCGACTCCAGGTCATGAGCTCATGACTTTAGATGCTATTAAAAGCTTAGGGCTATGGATGGCATGAGCTACTCTTGTTCGTGAGCTCAAGGTAGTAGATACTATATACAACTCTTGGTTGTGGCTGATATGAATGACTCTAGGTCTTGAGCAGAGGGCTCTTAATGTTATGAATAGCTCAGGGTTGTCGATGACATAAAAGACTATAGGTCGTGAGCTTAGGGTTCTTGGTGCTATGAACAACTTAGGTCTATGGATGACATAAGCTACTCTAGGTCGTGAACTCAAGGCTCTAAATGCTATGAACAACTCAGTCTTGTGGATGACATGAGCTCCTCTTGGTCATGAGTTGAGGTCTTTAAATTCTATGAACAGGTCAGGATTATGGATGACATGAATGACCTTGGGTCATGCATTAAGCACTTTAGATGCTATGAACAGCTCAAGGCTGTGAATGACAAGAGCCACTCTAGGTCTTAAGCTTATGGCTCTATAGGCTATGAATAACACTAGGTTATGGTGGATATCAATGACTCTAGGTCATGAGCTCAGGGCTATGGATGACATGAGCTACTCTTGTTCATGAGCTCAATGCACTAGATGTTATGAACAACTCTTGGTTGTGGCTGACATGAGCGACTCTGGGTTGTGAGCTGAGAAATCTTGATGCTATGAATAGCTCAGGGTTGTCAATGACATAAAAGACTACAAGTCGTGAGCTCAGGGATCTTGGTGCTATGAACAACTTAGGGCTATGGATGACATAAGCTACTCTAGGTCATGAACTCAAGGCTCTAAATGCTATGAACAACTCAAGCCTGTGGATGACATGAGCTCCTCTTGGTCATGAGTTGAGGTCTTTAAATGCTATGAACAGGTCAAGACTGTGGATGACATGAATGACCTAGGGTCATGGACTAAAGGTTATATATATACTACGAACATCTCAGTGTTGTGGTTGACATGAATGACTTTGGGTCATGACCTTAGGGCTTTAGATGCTATGAAAAACTCAAGGTTGTCAATGACATGTGCCACTTTGGGTCATTGATTACTACCAAAAAGTGCTATTTTGTAGACCTAATTATAATGGTTTTAAGCACCTTTGAGTAGTAATCATATTCATTTAACCCAATTAATTCATTAAGGTCCTTAGTAATTGGTTTTAACCATTTTGTGGCAAGTTTACATGTTTATATCAGCTTATGAATCAATTCAAGCATGCCAAATGATGGAGGAGCTACTTAGACAAGCCAACCAAAGAAGAAAAGCAAAGAAAAGCAAAGAGAAGCAAAGAAAAGCAAAAGAAAAGCAAAGAGAAGCAAGGAGGAAATCTGAGGACAGCAGATGCAGTCTTCTTTGGAACTTTTGGAGCACTTCCCGAAGTCCATTTTCTACATTCTATATACCGTTGCAAAGCTCAGGAAGTCAAGAATCCAACGCTTCAAACCATGCACGATTTGGAGCTGAAACGAGGAAGTTATGACCTTTGGAAGAAAACTGCTCCAGGTGTGCGAAAATTTCGCACACCTTCTAAATGGTGCGCAAATTTCGCACACCTGTGCGAAATCTCTTCTGAATGGTGTGCGAATTTCGCACACCTGTGCGAATTTCGCACCCCTATGCGAAACCTCCCCTGTTTTGCCGACTCCACATGAGATCTTTTCTTTTTAGATATTTTTGTATAAATTTCCATTCTTCTCCTTGTAATCCACCAATCATAAGATCTCTTAGCTAGGAAGGTTGGAAAAACTTCTCTATTTATACTCCTTTGCATCCGTTGAAACATATGGAGAAATTTATGTAATATACCCATATATATTGAAATATACCACAGAGCCTTGCTTTGTTTCTCCTTCTCTTCTCTTTCTTATTTTCTTAGTAGCCAAACATCCTTGGTGGATGAAATCCCCAAGGATGAGAGGCTAACCTTTTAAGTTTCTCAAAGTATGGATGTTATGTGATGGCTTGGATGCATTTCCCATGGAAATTTCTCGCACCCGGAAGGTAAGGTAGTCGTTTTTCATTAATGGTTCATTAATGCAAATTTTAGTTTTTATTTCCATTGGACAACTTCCAACGGCCAATACTTGATAAGCTTTTGGATTTCTATCCATTAGTTATCTCCTACGAGCTATTGGAAGGTGAGGTTTTCAATTCCAAGTTTTGCATTAATCCATTAGAACCAATTTCAATGGCCATTGAAAGGTGAGTTTATCACTTGGAATGACTTTGAGTTGCCAATATTTGGTAAGCTTTTGGCTTTAGACCATTAGTTATCTCTTACGAGCCATTCAAAGGAAGTCTAAGGTGACTAACCATTGATGAAATTCACTACCATATGTTTTTCCATTTTAAAGGATTAAAACTTGATTTGCTAAATCCATACCGGTTCGGGAAGCAAGCATCACCATAGTTGCAACCCCAACGCGAGGAGCCTATCCTGAGATTTCCAATTTGCATAAGAGCCAGAGCATAGCTATCCTATCTTTGAGAAACTTGTTTTTACACCCTTTCATTTTAGTCTTTAATGTTAGCTTAAATTAGTTTAAATCTTTCTAAAATATTTACATCTTCTTTTAAAGCTAACATCCATAAGAAAATCACCTATTTTCCTAATTTGAATATCACTTGTGTTTGCGAAAACCCTTCCCAGTGAACGATCCTAGAACCACTATGCTATAGTAGCTTGGCTACTTTAGTAATAGTATCTAAGGTATAAATTTTGTTGATACGCCTTTAAAGCTAAGCTACCATGAGTCGCATCAGTCATGAGCTCAAGGCTTTAGTTTCTATGAACTGCTTTGGGATGTGGTTGACATGAATGACTCCAGGGGATGAGCTCAAGGTTTTAGGTGCTATGAACAACTCAAGGTTTCTCATGACGTGAAAGGCTCCAGGTCGTGAGCTTAAGGCTCTAGATTTTATTAGCAACATATGGTTTTGGATGACATGAATGAATCTAGGTCGGGAGCTTAAGGCCCTAGATGTTATGAACAACATTGGGCTACTATTGACATGAATGACTTTGTTTCGTGAGTTCAAGACCCGAGATGCTAAGAACAGATCCGGGCGGTGGTTTACATGAATGACTCTAAGTCGTCAGGTCAGGGCTCTATATGCAATTAGTAGCTCTAAGCAATGGTTGATATGAATGAGTCTGGGTCGTGAGCTCTAGACTTTAGATGTTATGAACTACTCAGGATTGTTAATGAAATGAAAGACTCCGAATCATGAGCTTAGGGTTGTGCATGACATGAATGACTCGAGGTTTTGAGCTAATGGCTACAAATACTATAATAATATAACATCTTCGGGTTGTGGTTGACATGAATGACTTTAGGTCATGCATTCTGGGCTTTAGATGCTATAAATATCTCAAGGTTATGAATGACATGAGCCACTTTGGGTCATCATCTTAGCACTTTAGATGCTATGAATAACACTAGGTTGTGGTTGATATAAACGACTCCAGGTCGTGAGCTCACGACTTTGGATGCTATTAAAAGCTCAGGGCAATGGATGGCATAAGTTACTCTTGTTTGTGAGCTCAAGGCACTAGATGCTATCGAAAGCTCTTGGTTGTGGCTTACATGAATTACTCTGGGTTGTGAGCTAAGGGCTCTTGATGCCATGAATAACTCAAGGTTATCGATGACATAAAAGACTATAAGTTATGAGCTTAGGGCTCTTAGTGCTATGAACAACTTAGGGCTATGGATGACATGAGCTACTCTAGGTCGTGAACTCGAGGCTCTAAATGCTATGAACAGCTTAGGCCTGTAGATGACATGAGCTCCTCCTGGTCATGTGTTGAGGTCTTTAAATGCTATTAATAGGTCAGGATTGTTGATGACATGAATGACTTGGGGTCATGAACTAAAATCTATATATATATATATATATATATACTACGAACATCTCAAGGTTATGGTTGACATGAGCGACTCTAGGTCATTAGCTTAGGGCTTTAGATGCTATAAACAACTTAGGGTTGTTGATGACATGTGCCACATTGGTCATGAGCTTAGGGTTTTAGGTGCTATGGACTGCTCTGGGATGTGGTTAACATGAACGACTCCAGGGGGTGATCTCAAGATTCTAGGTGCTATGAACAACACAAGGTTCTTGATGACATGAAGGACTCCATGTTGTGAGCTCAAGGCTCTAGATTCTATTAGCACCATAGGGTTGTGAATGATATGAATGGCTCTAGGTCTGGAGCTTAGGGCCCTATATGCTATGAACAACGTTGGGCTATGGTTGACATGAACGACTCCTTTTTGTGAGTTTAGGGCCCAAGATGCTATGAATAGCTCTGGGCGGTGGTTTACATGAATGACTCTCAATTGTCAAGTCAGGGCTCTATATGCTATTAGCAGCTTTGGGCAATGGTTGACATGAATGAGTCCGGGTCATGAGCTATAGACTTTAGATGTTATGAACAACTCAGGATTGTTAATGACATGAAAGACTCTAAATCATGAGTTTAGGGTTGTGCATGACATGAATGACTTAAGGTTTTGAGCTAAGGGCTACAGATACTATAACATCTTAAGGTTATGGTTGACATGAACGACTTTACGTCATGCATTCAGGGCTTTAGATGCTATGAAAAGCTCATGGCTATGAATGACAAGAGCCACTCTGGGCCTTCATATTAAGGCTTTAGATGCTATGAATAACACTAGATTGTGATTGATATAAATGATTATAGGTCATGAGTTCACGACTTCGAATGCTATTAAAAGCTCAGTTGGGTATTTTAATCAAAAAATATTTATAAATCCTATGACCTCATACTAGCGTAGCAAATCTACTATAGTATAGCAGCTCTAGGGTCGAACTCTGGGATGGGGTTTCATTCTACCAGTGATAGACTCAAGATTAGAAATTGAATATGATGATTTCCTTTGTCAAAAACTTAAAGTTTAAAAGAAAATAAAACTTGTTTTGAAAATGGTGTTTAGAACTAAAATAACATAGAACTAGGTAAAAATGGAAGAAAGAAAGTCTCTCGGAGCTAGAGGTTGCTAGGATCAAGTTCAGAATGCAAAGTGGGAAATTCCGGATTTTTCTTCTCGTATTGGGGACAACAACATAAAGGATGGTTGTTTCCCGAACCGGTATAGGTTTAGCAATGAAGATTTAATCCATAAAAAGTCAATAGAAATGGTAGTCAAGTTCCATTAATGGCTTTAGACACTATGGGTCTTCACCTTGAGCCACTTTCCAATGGCTCGTACATGATAACTAATGGTCTGATGTGGATCTAGCAATAAGTATCCATAGAGACTTAAAGCTTATCATGTATTGGCCATTCAAAGTGATTCTAAGGGATTTAAAGCAAAACTTTAGATTTAAAACCCATTTATGAACTCCAACTACCTGTATTTAATGCACGAGAGTTTTCCACTTTTGCATCTGGACTTTTCACCTAGCTTCCTTCACTCCAAGAAACTAAAGGTTTAGCCTCTCATCCTCTGGGAAAACATCCTCAGAGGTTGTTTGGCTTCCAAGAAAAAGGAAATAGAATATAGTAGAGAGAAAAGGAAAGCAAAGAGATCTCTCTATTTCACTAAGTGTAAAATATACATATATCTTTTCGAGAGATGATTTCCACCCCTCTTAAAGTCTTTACAAAGCAAAGTCTGTGATTGGCTAATTACAAGGATAAGAAAGGAATTTACATCAAAAAATACAAATGAAAAGATCTCATGTGGAGTCGGCAGAACAGAGGAGATTTCGCACCAAAGTCACATGGGCTGGTGCGAAATTCGCACTTGCATGGGCTGCTGGTGCAAAATTCGCACTTGCATGGGCTGGTGCGAAAATTGCCATTTTGTGCTCCTTATACGAATGGCAATATACCACTATAGGTACTTGATTTGTCAGCAATTCCGAGCCGGTTGCGAATATGGGATTCTTGAAAGGTGATTTTGCACGATGAACAAAATAGAGCATCCCAAAGTGATAGTGCACGGCTACAAAAACTACTTCTTTCCTCTGTTTTTCCTCTTTGCTTCTCTCCTTTACTTGGCTTGTCTTAATGATCCAAAAAGCTGTCAAAACACTAAAACTAGCCACAAATATGATTAGAAGTCATTGCTAGGTCCTTAACATGCCAATTGGAATAAAAATGGAGAACTACTACACAAAAGTGCTTAAAACATATTGAATTAAAGGCACAAAATAGCACTTTTTGGGTAGTAATCACTCCCCCCAACTGACACATTGCTAGTCCCTGAGCAATGAAGGGAAGAAAAAGAAAGAAAAATAGATAATATAATAATTTACAAAATCATGCTGATCACTCCAAAAAATAATCAAGTGGCATGATTGGATCAAACTCTCACATGGCAAGTCAAGGATATAAAACTCACTCATCAACAAGAGTCATCAAATAACTTACCTATCACAACATACAAAGAGTGGACATTATGCAAATTTGAGTATCAAAATAATTTCCACTCCCAAAGGACCAACTCTTAATTTTCCACAAAAATCTAAGTGTTAAGGTGCTTAGTTTCCAGTTATAGTATGTCAAACTATATTCTCCCCCCAATTAAGGTTTTTCTCTGACTTTAGCAACACTAACCCCCATATTAAAGGCTAAGAACGCACCTTTTTTTAATTTTATATATATATAAACTCCACCCATCCACCCATGTAACGAGCAGTGAGGTCGGTGACTCCCAACCAATAAAGGCTTAGGGCACCAGGCTTCAAAGATTTTCACCATATACCCCTCGGACCTTGCTCGGGTTTCAAAGCAAGTGAAGCAAATTTTTTTTCATAAGACACATTGGCCTTTTATAAGGTGTCCCAACACTAATAGAATGAGGTCAAAGGCACCAAGTCAAAAATTTCCTAAGTTTAGGGGGTAAGAAAGTTTTCCATCTTATAACTGGAATCTAATGTGTTCAGCGTGTGAAAAGATTAGAGTGGAAGACTTAAGATTGAAATCAAAAGGAGCGTCAACAAGTTATCAACTTTAATAAGCATAGTACAAACTCTGAGACTATGGCAATAAGATAAGAATTTAATTTCTCCCATTTACTTTTGAGAATTTATCTTTGAGAAACAAAGAGAGTTTGCAAAAAAATTGTTAGCAAAATAACTTAACCAAAAATCCAACAAATTACTTCCTCAACTCTCCCCCCAACTAGGATGAACATTGTCCCCAATGTTCCAAAAGCAAGTGATAATAAAAGGGAGGAAGTGATACCTCCTGATAGTAAGGGACTCTGAATGGACAGGAGAAACCACATGTTGCAAAAGAAAAAAAAAAATCATAAGAGTGATGAGTAGAGGAAATAAAAAGGAATAGCTAAAATACACAAAAAGGAAGATGTCTACATAAACTGAGAGAGTACAATATACAAAATAAACATGGAATACATCCAATCCCAGTATAAAAGTGGTCCAAAATATATAACACATCCAAAAACATAGAATATAGATACAAAACAAAAAGGGAGAGGAGTGATCGTATGATCAAGTAGTAGGCTCCTCTGGTGGATAGGAGGGGTTCTCAACTGCAACTGTGGAAGGTACCGCTACAGGTGTAGCATCATCAGCTGGAGCAAAAGGCCCTGAGGGCATAGGAGAAACAGGTGGAGCTGGTGGCAAAAGACTGAGGTGCTGCTGAATCTCAAGGAGAATGAGAGTCTGCTGGTCCTGCCGAATCTGGAAGTGGTCCATCCGCTCCAATATGGCCATCTGAGTAGTGGTCAGAGTCTGGAAAGAAGCGAGCAAGTCACGATACTCTACACCAGGGATAGTAATGGGCGACTCTGGGGTAGGAGGAACAGCAGGTGGGGCATCAGACGATGCTGCCTCTGGTACGGGCTGAGGGAGCTAAAGTGGACGGAGCAAATATAGATGGTAAGGGCTGTGGAGGAACTTCCCTTGGCTCAGGAAGTTCTGGGGAATGCTGATGGAGCAATACCTGATTCCATTGGTCAATAGAGAAGCTCTCTTGACAATTGTGGCGGGTCTTAGAATGAGGGTTTGCAGGGAAACCCATATGTGCCAGAACATGGCATAGCAGCCGAGGGAAAAGTAAAAGAATGGTGTCTGCCCTCGTAAGACGCCTCTTATGCTCCTTCTCCTCAAAATGGAGGAGGGAAGCCATAATCAAATGATGGGGGCCAAAGTAATAGCCCTCAGAGATAAGGAATAACGCCTCTAGAATGGCCCCTCGCCTCTGCACTCTATGCTGAAGAGGAAAAAGATTGGTGCGAAGCACCACATCAACTAGGAGCATCGCAGGGGGAAGCTCCTTCCTCATAATGATCCTGTCTGAAGATGTCCCTCGAGATAGTATACGAACCATGTCCCATTCAGAAAGTGGGGCCCACCGTCTAAATGCAGTTGGATCTACTGGTGCATAAGGGATATGGAAAGCCTCGACAATCTGTCTAGCCCCCAAAATACCCTGGCGTCCATCAATGGTAAAAAGGATCGAGGCGGGTACCGGGACGCCACGAGTAGTCATAGACTGGTAAAAGTCTAAAGCTACTCGAGGATAAAAGAATTGTGGTGGCGTCATAAAGGGTACAAGATGGTACCTCTCAAGTAGGCGGTATGAATCCCCCAACTCAGGTTGTTGTCGCAAAACAAAGTGATCAAAATATGCCTCGACATGGAATGCTCTCGCGCGGCAATCGGAGCTGCCCTCAATGGGCGAGCTGGTGACGATAGGGCGTTTGGTGGGAGGAGGCTGAGACTGTGAATCTCGAGGTGCTCTGGAGGACTCTCCTAGCTCTGAAGTCTTGGCCTTCTTTGTAGGAGGACTCCTAGCTGGAATCTGAGTAGGGGCCACAGGCGTGGCAACTGCTCTCCTCATATGGTATCTGCGCTGGGGGACAGAATAAGGTAAATATGGGGGTGCATCTAGCGGGGCCCGCACAGGGGCAGCTCTATGACTGCTTTGGGGAGCTGAGGCATAGCCTCCTCGGGTCTTAGGCATAAGAGAGCAAAGAAATGAGGCTCAAAGGCTTGGGATTGGGGAGGGTAGGGATGAAAAATCCCAAAAATTCGCACAAGGGGATGGGTTGTGCGAATTTCACACAAGTGGATAGTGTTGTGCGAATTTCGCACAATGCACTAATCACTCGTCCGAAATTCGAAATTGGATTCTTTCAAATGGCAAAAATCTTTGGTTTTTAAGGGTGGGAAATGTTGGTTGAGGTAGGAAAGGGGTTTTTCATGGTGGGCAAGCTTGGAAATGGGAGCTTTACAATAAGAAAATGAAGGATTTTGAAGCTCCCATAGCGGCGGAAATGGGTTTCTAATGAAGAAACCGTGGCTTTGAATCCTTAGCTTGAGGTTTTGGATTTCAAAAATCAAGGTTGAGATTTGTTGAGGGATGGATTTGGAATGTTGAGTGAAGAAATGAAGGGTTTTTTATGGTGGAAGGAGGAGAAAAAACTGAAAATGGAAGGCACGGACTGTTGTGAATAGTGTGGTGCCGCGACTATGGGATGAATCTCTTAAGATGGCCGGCCATGGTGGGATTGAGGATGGGAGATGATGAAGGAGAGGACCTTGTGGATGGAAAGGAGTGATCGGAAGAGAGGTGTTGAGAGGATTGAAGAAGAACAAGTTTAAACTTGAAGAAGAGAAAATGGCTTTTAAAGAACAAATGCGAATATCGCATAAGGTGAATAGTGAAGTGCGAAAATTTTCGCATTCCTGTGGTTTTCCAAGACCGAGAGCATGCATTTTTGGAAAATAGTCACAAAAGCAATTTCGCACAAGGTTCGCATTCCTGTGCATTTTCGCATTGAGATTTTGGGTAGGGACCGAGAGCATGCTTTTTGGAAAATGCTCACAAAAGTAATTTCGCACAAGGGTAGGGTGGTGCGAATTTCGCACCAGAGAATTGGGTGGTGCGAATTTCATTGTATCTTGGCTTTTCTCCCCTATTTTCCCTTGTTTTCCTCTTTGACTTCATTCTTCAAGCTTTCCTACCTGCATGTTAACACAAAAACCAGTTCAAACCAAATTAAAATGAAATTAAAGTCAAAAATAAAAATCAAAACATGCATATACACAAGAAAAAACACTAGATTAAACTAAAATCAACGTAAAAGGAAACAAAAAGAGGATGAACTTTTTAGTCTTTGAAGAGACTAAGTTCAACCATGAACTAAGTGTTTTCATGTTAGAGGTGGATCAAGGAGGATGAATTCCTCCTTCTCTCGGGAAAATGATTCCATATAGGGCTTGAGACGATGCCCATTCACTTTGAAAGTTCGAGTGCTATTGAAGTTGAGTAGTTCCACTACTTCATTTGATTGCACTTCATGAATTATGAAAGGACCCGTCCACCTTGATTTCAATTTTCCTGGAAAAAGATGAAGTTTAGAGTCATAAAGCAAGACTCTTTGTCCCTTGGTAAAATTCTTTTGATTTACCAACTGATCATGCCATTTCTTCAACCTCTCTTTTGCAATTTTTGAATTAAGGTAAGCATCATTCCTCATTTCCTCCAATTTGTTCAAATCCAAACATCTCTTTAACCCAGCTCTTGTCAAATCCATGTTGAGCTTCTTGATTGCCCACCATGCTTTATATTCAACCTCCACTGGGAGATGGCACGCTTTGCCATAAACAAGGCAATAAGGAGACATTCCAAGAATGGTCTTATAAGCGGTCCTATAAGCCCATAATGAATCCAGGAGCTTAATAGACCAATCCTTCCTATTCACATTCACCACCTTCATCAGTATATTCTTGATTTCCTGGTTGGCTAACTCAACTTGGCCACTTGTTTGAGGGTGATAAGGTGTAGCTACCTTGTGCTTGACCCCATATTTGGCTAGAAGAGTCTCAAAAGGCTTGTTGCAAAAGTGGGTTCCTCCATCACTGATAATGGCCTTAGGCACTCCAAATCTTGAAAAGATGTTCTCCTTGAGAAATTTGAGAACCACCTTATGATCATTGCTCCTACATGGGATTGCTTCTACCCACTTAGAGACATAATCCACTCTCACCAAAATGTAGGAGTGTCCAAATGACATGGGAAATGGTCTCATGAAGTCTATCCCCCAAACATCAAAGACATCCACTATCAAGATGGGGTTCAAGGGCATCATATTCCGACGTGTTAGCTTCCCTAGCCTTTGACACCGATCACATCCCTTGCACATAGAGTGAGCATCCTTGAAAAGAGAGGGCCACCAAAAATCTGATTGGACCACTCTCATGGCTGTTTTCTGGGAAGCAAAATGACCTCCACATGCACTATCATGACAATGGGATAGAATTCCTGATTACTCTTGTTCAGGAACACATTTCCTTATGATTTGATCCGCACAATATTTGAAGAGAAAAGGCTCCTCCCAATAATAGGCATGGATCTTAGCAAAGAAATGCTTCTTGTCTTGGGCACTCCACTCACTTGGAACTTCCCCAGTAACCAAGTAATTTGCAATGTGAGAATACCATGGAGCTACCTCTATTGACATGAGAGACTCCTCAGGGAAGTCATCATTGATAGGTAGACCATGTGAGTCATGTGCTATCACAAGTCTTGACAAGTGGTCTGCTACCACATTTTCTACTCACTTTTTATCTCGGATTTGGAGATTGAATTCTTGAAGCAAAAGGATCCATCTTATCAATCTTGCCTTGGCATCTTGCTTGGTTAGCAAGTACTTCAAAGCAGAAGGGTCAGTGAACACCACTATAAAGGACCCTACCAAATAGGCACGAAACTTATCCAAGGCAAAAACTACTGCCAACAACTCCTTCTCAGTAGTTGTGTAGTTCCTTTGAGCCTCATTCAAAGTTTTGCTTGCATAATAAATCACATAGGGCTTTCCATCTTCTCTTTGTCCCAAAACAACCCCCATAGCAAGATCACTTGCATCACACATTACCTCAAAAGGTAATTTCCAATTTGGGGCTCTCACTATTGGTGCTGTTGTGAGGAATTGCTTCAGTTCCTCAAAACTCTTCTGACATTTCTCATCCCACACAAACTTGACATCCTTTACCAAGAGTTCACAAAGAGGTTTTGAGATTTTTGAGAAATCCTTAATGAACCTCCTATAGAACCCGACATGTCCTAGGAATTACCTAATTCCTTTAACATTTGTGGGAGGTGGCAACTTAACAATTAGCTCCACCTTTGCCTTATCTACCTCAATGCCATTCTTGGAGATTATATGTCCTAAGACAATTCCTTGTTGTACCATAAAATGGCACTTCTCCCAATTTAGTACTAGGTCATTCTCAATACATCTTTGGAGAACAGCTTCTAAATGCAACAAACACTCCTTATAAGAACCTCCATACACAGTGATGTCATCCATGAAGACTTTCATGATGCGCTCCACCATATCACTGAAGATGCTTAACATACATCTTTGGAAAGTTGCAGGTGCATTACATAGACCAAAGGGCATCCTCCTATAGGCAAAAGTACCAAAGGGGCAAGTGAAGGTTGTCTTTTCTTGATCTTCCAAATCAATCTCTATTTGGAAGTACCCTGAGTAACCATCCAAAAAATAATAGAAAGGATGCCTTGAGACTCTCTCAAGGACTTGGTCCATGAAAGGTAATGGGAAATGGTCCTTCCTAGTCACTGAATTCAACCTCCTGTAGTCTATACACACCCTCCATCCTGAGGTAAGACATGTAGAAACTTCCTCCCCTTTTTCATTCTGGATCATAGTGATTCCAGATTTCTTTGGGACTACTTGGGTTGGGCTCACCCACAAGCTATCTGAAATGGGATATATGATCTCTGCTTAAAGCAGCTTCAGAACTTCACCCCTTACCACCTCTTGCATGTGAGGATTCAACCTCCTCTGGGGCTGCCTCACTGGTTTTTCATCTTCTTCCCTGTAGATAAGGTGGGTGCATACCGAAGGGCTAATCCCTTTCAGATCAGAAATTTGCCATCCAATGGCTTTTTTTGCATTTTCTGAGGACTCCCAAAAGACTATCCTCTTGATCACTTGTGAGAGTTGAGGAAACCACCACTGGACATTTCTCATCTTCCTCCAAATATGCATACTTCAAATCAACAGGAAGTGGCTTCAAAACTAGCTTTGGAGGGTCCTCCGTAGCTGTTCCTTGTGAGTCCTCCTTATTGAACAGTGGTAAGATCTCTTCCCGTCTCCTCCAAGGAGACGTGATGGCTAACACATTAGAGGGTTCAGGTAACCCTGCTTCAAGCACTCCAAGGCTTTCATTCAAGCTCTCTTCTAAATGCTTGTCACAATGCTCTTCAACAAAGTGTTGATCAAGCACACCTCCTCCAATCCTTCCTCATCTTCTGGGTGAAGATGCCTCTTGCATAGGTGGAATATGTTTAATTCCAAGGTCATGTTTCCAAATGTGAGCTGCATCCCCCCATTCCTACAATTGATGATGGCATTGGAGGTAGCTAGGAAAGGTCTCCCAAGGATGATTGGCACATAATTTGCTTCATTAACAGTGGGATCAGTATCAAGCACCACAAAATCCACGGGATAGTAGAATTTGTCCACTTGAACTAGAACATCCTCTATCACCCCCCTAGGGAGTTTGACTGACCTATCAGCTAAGGAGAGAGTTATGGTTGTGGGCTTCAATCCTCCAAGTCCCAGTTGCTTATACACAGAGTATGGGAACAAATTCACACTTGCCCCCAAGTCTAGTAAAGCCTTCTCCACATGTGTCCCTCCAATGTTGATTGAAATGGTGGGACATCCCGGATCTTTGTACTTAACTGGAGACTTACACTGAATGATGGCACTTACTTGCTCAGTGAGGAATGCCTTCTTTGTCACATGTAACCCTCTCTTGACCGTGCACAAGTCCTTTAAAAATTTTGCATATGTGGGGACTTGCTTGATCATATCAAGTAAGGGTATATTCACCTTCACTTGTCTCAAAACTTCAAGAATTTCTGATGAATTCTTGATTCCCTTCTTTCCATGTAAAGCTTGAGGAAAAGGGGGAGGCATATGTTTCTTCATCCTATCCTCTTTAATCACTATCCTTGGCACTTCTTCAATGCTTGATTTAGATGCATTTTTCTTCCCACTCTTCTCTTCTTGGTTATTGCTCTCTTTAACCAAGGTTCTCTTTGACATGAGTTCTTCATCTTGCCTCACCTTAGGCAAGGGTTGATCAACCTCCTTCCCACTCCTCAAGGTGATCACAGCTTTGACCTCCCTCAACTTTGAAGACTCCCTATCTTGGGCTTCAACTTTATGAACACCCTTTGGATTTTGGCTTGGTTGAGAAGGAAACTTTCCTTTCTCATTCACTGTGTTGAGGTTGGTAAGCCTAGAGATGGAGTATTGAATATTATCTATCTTCTGAGATAGATCATTTTGCATCCCATCCATTCTCTTAATTTGAGAACTCTCAACATTTTCAATCTTTTGGTCCAATTGGGAGTTGATTACCTTTTGTTCACCCACAAAGTCACCCATGACTTTACTTAGGTTCACAATGGCTTGCTCCACTGAAGAGGTTTGTTGAGGTGCTTGGGTTTGGGCTTGTGGTTGGTATGGAGGTGGCCTTGGTTTCCAAGAAAAATTTGGATGGTTTCTCCAACTTGAATTATAGGTGTTTCCATAAGGTGCATTGTTGTTGGGCCTAAATTGTCCCACAACATTGGCTTTGATCACCTAACATCTCCCTCACAGTTGGGATGGTTGGGCACTCATCTACCACATGATCACATGATTGGCAAATGGTACATGGCATGACATGTGCTTGTGTCTCGGAAATGGCTTGGACTTCATGCATTTTTTTCAACTTAAGTTCTTCCAACCTCCTTGCCATTGTTGCCACCTTAGCTTTCATGTCCATGTCCTCACTTAACATGTACATTCCACCCTTTGGATTTTGGGTTGGTTGAGAGGGAAACTTTCATTTTTCTCTTGAGTTGGGCTCATCCCATCCTCTTGATACCTCAGATACATAACTTAAAAAGTTCATGGCTTCTTCTGGATTCTTGCTCATAAAATCTCCTCCACACATGGTTTTAAGAATTTGCTTCATGGAGGAAGACATCCCATCATAAAAATAGCTCACCAAGAGCCATGTATCAAAGCCATGACGAGGACAGGCATTGATGGCCTCCATATACCTTTCCCAACATTCATAGAACTTCTCATTTTCTTTGGCAGAAAAGTTTGAGATTTGTCTCTTCAACCCATTGGTCCTATGGGTTGGGAAAAATTTCTTCAAAAATTCGGCCTGAAGATCAACCCAATTCCTTATGCTCCTTGGCCTTAAAGAGTTAAGCCATATTTTTGCCTTGTCCTTCAAAGTAAAAGGGAATAGCTTGAGTCTCATCAAGTCTATTGAAGCTCCTCCCTCTCTAAAAGTATTGCACACCTCCTCAAACTCCTTGATGTGGGCATATGGGTTCTCACTCTCCATTCCATGGAAATTTGGTAGGAGGGGCACAATATAAGGCCTTATAATCAGCTGCTCAAGAGGAGGTACGATGCATGAGGGTGCACTCATCCTTGGTGGGTGCATTCTATCCCTCATGGATAGATATGCATTTGGATTACCCCCTTGACCGTGTTGAGAATTCTGATCCTCTAATGGAGGGTCCATGATGTTTACACAGATATCCAACTCTGTGTCATGAGGATTCTCTATCCTTACTAGTCTTCCCTCTTGGTCTCGAATCCAATAGGGCATGCACAAGTTACAAATTCCCTGAAAACAAAACAAAGACAACAAAAACAAAAGAAAGCTAGAAGAAAGTTAAGGTTAGAAAGAAATGAAAGTAAACTTAACAAAAGGAATTCTACAATTAAAAGAAAGGAAATGAAGTTAGTGAAAAAGGAATTCACCAAACTTGTGATGGAAATCACACGTAGCCTCTAAAAAGTTGTATCACTGTATCGTGGCACCATCCCCGGCAACGGCGCCATTTTGATTCGTGCCCAGTTGGGTATTTTAATCAAAAAAATATTTATAAATCCTATGACCTCATACTAGCGTAGCAAAGCTACTATAGTATAGCAGCTCTAGGGTCGAACTCTGGGATGGGTTTTCATTCTACCAGTGATAGACTCAAGATTAGAAATTGAATCTGATGATTTCCTTTGTCAAAAACTTAAAGTTTAAAAGAAAATAAAATTTGTTTTGAAAATGGTGTTTAGAAATAAACTAACATAGAACTAGGTAAAAATGGAAGAAAGAAAGTCTCCCGGAGCTAGAGGTTGCTAGGATCAAGTTCAAAATGCAAAGTGGGAAATTCCAGATTCTCGTATTGGGGACAACAACATAAAGGATGGTTGTTTCCCGAACCAGTATAGGTTTAGCAATGAAGATTTAATCCATAAAAAGTCAATAGAAATGGTAGTCAAGTTCCATTAATGGCTTTAGACACTATGGGTCTTCACCTTGAGCCACTTTCCAATGGCTCGTACAAGATAACTAATGGTCTGATGTGGATCTAGCAATAAGTATCCACAGAGACCTAAAGCTTATCATGTATTGGCCATTCAAAGTTATTCTAAGGGATTTAAAGCAAAACTTTAGATTTAAAAGCCATTTATGAACTCCAACTACCTGTATTTAATGCACGAGAGTTTTCCACTTTTGCATCTGGACTTTTCACCTAGCTTCCTTCACTCCAAGAAACTAAAGGTTTAGCCTCTCATCCTCTGGGAAAACATCCTCAGAGGTTGTTTGACTTCCAAGAAAAAGAAAATAGAATATAGTAGAGAGAAAAGGAAAGCAAAGAGATCTCTCTATTTCACTAAGTGTAAAATATACATATATCTTTTCGAGAGATGATTTCCACCCCTCTTAAAGTCTTTACAAAGCAAAGCCTGTGATTGGCTAATTACAAGGATAAGAAAGGAATTTACATCAAAAAATACAAAAGAAAAGATCTCATGTGGAGTCGGTAGAACAGAGGAGATTTCGCACCAAAGTCGCATGGGCTGGTGTGAAATTCGCACTTGCATGGGCTGGTGCAAAAATTGCCATTTTGAGCTCCTTATACGAATGGCAATATACCACTATAGGTACTTGATTTGTTAGCAATTCCGAGCCGGTTCCGAATATGGGATTCTTGAAAGGTGATTTTGCACGATGAACAAAATAGAGCCTCCCAAAGTGACAGTGCACGGCTACAAAAACTACTTCTTTCCTCTGTTTTTCCTCTTTGATTCTCTCCTTTACTTGGCTTGTCTCAATGATCCAAAAAGCTGTCAAAACACTAAACTAGCCACAAATATGATTAGAAGTCATTGCTAGGTCCTTAACATGCCAATTGGAATAAAAATGGAGAACTACTACACAAAAGTGCTTAAAACATAATGAATTAAAGGCGCAAAATAGCACTTTTTGGGTAGTAATCAGTTTGTGAGCTCAAGACACTAGATGCTATTAACAACCCTTGGTTGTGGCTGACATAAACGACTCTGGGTCACGAGCTGACAACTCTTGATGTTATCAATAACTCAAGGTTGTTGATGATATAAAAGACTACAGGTCGTGAGCTCAAGGCTCTTGGTGTTGTGAACAACTTAGAGCTATGGATAACATGCGCTCCTCTTGGTCATGAGTTGAGGTTTCTAAATGCTATAAATGGGTCAGAATTATGGATGACATGAATGACTTGGGGTCGTGAACTAAAGGATATATATATACTACGAACGACTCTAAGTTGTCAAGTCAGGGCTCTATTGCTATTAGCAGCTCCGGGCAATGGTTGACATGAATGAGTTTGAGTCGTGAGCTCTTGAATTTAGATGTTATGAATAGCTTAGGTAAAGACTCTGAATCATTAGCTTAGGGTTTTTCATGACATGAATAACTCAAGGTTTTGGGCTAAGGGCTATAGATACTATGACATCTTAAGGCTATGGTTGACATGAACGACTTTACGTCATGCATTCAGGGCTTTAGATGCTATGAACAGCTCAAGGTTGTGAATGGCATGATCCACTTTGGGTCTTGAGCTTAAGGCTCTAGATGCTATGAATAACACTAGGTTATGGTTGATATAAACGACTCCAGGTCATGAGCTCATGACTCTAGATGCTATTAAAAGCTTAGGGTTATGAATGGCATGAGCTACTCTTATTCGTGAGCTCAAGCTAGTAGATGCTATATACAACTTGATTACTACTCAAAAAGTGCTATTTCATAGCTTGTAATTAACTCTTTTAAACACTTTTGAGTAGTAGTTATTGCCTTTTAACTCAATTGGCATGTTAAGGACCCTTGCAATCAATTCTAATCAAATTGTGTAAGTTTTGGTGTTTTTGTTAGTAGTTTGATCACCAAAGCAATCCAAGATTGAGGAGAGTTATTTGAAATCCATGGCAAAGCAATGAAGAGCTCAGAAACATGAAGAACCAAAGCTTTGAAGTCCTTTGCCATAAGCAAATCCGGAATGCAAGGAGAGAAGCAAAGAGGAGAAAAGCAAAGAAATTGAAAACAGAGGACAGCAGCTGCAGTCTTCCTTGCACTTTTGGAGCACTTCCCGAAGTCCATTTTCTACATTCTATATACCATTTCAAAGCTCAGGAAGTCAAGAATCTAACGCTTCAAACTGTGTACGATTTGGAGCTGAAATGATGAAGTAACAGCCATTGGAAGCCGATCACTCCAAGCTAAAGGAAGGATTTAGCAAAGTGTTGCGAAATCACCCTTTTGTTGCGGAATGATTTCGCAGCCTTTTTGCACGGTGCTGTGGATTCCCCTCTGAAATTTCACGACGCGATGGAAGCCAAACACCACAAGATGAAAGCCAACTTCGCAGCGGTGCAAAATCAGCTGGTTGTTGCGAAGTAAATTCGCAGCCCTTTTTGTTCATCTGCGAAATCTCGCAGACCTCATTTTCACCTGCGAAACGGTCCTGAAGCTTCCCGATAGTTGTGCACCGACTCTTTTAGATCTTTTCTTCTGATATTTTTGTGTCTAAATTTCCATTTTCTCCTTGTATTCAGCCACTCATGTAATTCCTTAGCTATGAAGTATCCAAGGAAGGGTAAATTACCTTCCTATATAAACTCCCTTGCATCCATTGTAAAAAAATATAATCCATTATATAATATATCATATATAGAATCAACAAACATAGCACTTGCTCTGTTTTTCCTATATATTCTTGTTTTCTCTTTAGTTTTCTTTCTAGCCAATCAAACTCTGAGGATTTTTCCTCAGAGGATGAGAGGCTAGGCTCTTCGTATCTTGGAGTAAGGTAACCGGGTAAGTTCCCTCATGCATAAATTGGAAGTTTTGTTGTTTTAGTTTTTAATGAAGAGAAAGTGTGACCCGTTAATGGTTTTTATCTTTTTAGTTAACTTAAAACGCCTTTAAATCACCTGGGCCAACACTTGGTAAGGCAAGTGATCTTCGTCCATGGAGATGCACTAGTTTACCCCTTGCGAGCCTCTGGGAGGTGACTTGAAGGTAGGATTTTCTAGAATAGCCAACACTTGGTAAGCTTTTGGACTCCAAGGAGACATCCATTAGTTATCTCTTGCGAGCTTTTGACAGGTAATCCAAGGTTAAAGATCACCTTGAATGGCAAGTGCTAGGTGAGAGGTATGAGCCATTGCAAGATGCATCAGTGAGAGGGATTTAGTGTTTGAACCCATTAATGGGAAGAATCTGTACAACACCGGTTGGAGAAGGAACTATATGTTAATTCTCTAATGCGAGGAAAAGAAAGAAGTGACCGGAACTCCCTTTTTGTATGAGGAATCTGAGCCTAGTGATCTGAAACTCCAAGAAACACTTTTCTTTGTAAGTAAAATCAGTTACTATTTTTGGTTAGCTTAAAACCAATCCTTTTTCTACCATCTTTATGTTTTCTTTTAAAGCTAACCTTGAAATGAAAAGGCACCAATTCAGCTTTGAATTAATATCATTTGTGAAATGAAAACCCATCCCAATGAACGATCCTAGAGACACTATGCTATAGTAGCTTTGTCTTTGCTACCCTAGTATATGGTGTAATAGGTTATAAATTTTGTTGATTAATCCCTCAATCAAGGAGCACCAGCTGGACACGAATCAGCTGAGACACCAATTAGGCATGAATCACAACTCTTGGTTGTGGCTGATATAAATGACTCCAAGTCATAAGCTTAGGGCTCTAGATGTTATTAACAGCTCAGGGTTGTGGATGACATGAGGTACTATAGGTTGTGAGCTCAAGGCTCTAAATGCTATGAACTTTGGGTAGTGGTTGACATGAACTACTCTAGGTCGTGAGCTCAAGGCTCTAGTTGCTATAAACAACTAAGGGTTGTGGATAACATGGGCTACTCTAGGTCATGAGCTCAAGGCTCTAGATGCTATGAACGACGTCATGTTGTGAGCTCAAAGCTCTAGAAGCTATGAACAAGTCAGGGCTATGGATGACATGAATGACTTTAGGTCATGAGGTAAGGGCTCTAGATTCAATGAATAGATTTGGGTTGTGGTTGAGATGAATGACTCCTAGTTGTGAGCTCAGGGTTTTATATGCTAAGAACGACTCAAGGCTCTAGATGTTGTGAACAACGTTGGGCTGTGGTTGACATGAATCAATTTGGGTTATGAGCTTAAAGCTCTAGATGATATGAATAACTTAGGGCTGTCGATGATATGAAAGACTTTGAGTTGTCAGCTTAGGCTTTAGATTCTACGAATAGATCAGGGGTGTTGAGGATATGTATGAGACTAGTTCATGAGCTCAAGGCCCTAGATGTAACGAACAACTCTAGGTTGAGAGCTCAAAACTCTAAATCCTATGAACAACTCAAGGTTGTGGATGACATCAACCACTTTAGGCCTTGAGCTTAGGGCTCTAGATGCTATGAATAACTCTAGGTTGTGGTTGACATGAACAACTCCAGGTTGTGAGCTTAGGGCTATAGATGCTATTAATAGCACAGGGCTATTGCTAATATGAGCTACTCTACGTCGTGAGCTCAGGGCTTTAGATGATATGAACAACTCTAGGCAGTGGTTAACATGAACGGCTCCGAGTCGTGAGCTTAGGGCTCCTAATTCTTAGAACAAATCAAGGTTATCAATGACATGAAAAACTATGGGCATGAGCTCAAGGCTCTAGATACTATGAACAACTTAAAGTTATGGTTGACATGAATGAATCTAGGTCGCGAGATTAGGGCACTAGTTGCTATGAACAATGTTAGGTTGTGGTTCATATGAATGACTCTGTGTCATGAGCTTTGAGCTCTAGATGCTATGAATAACTCAGGGATATGGATTACATGAAAGACTTTAGGTTGTGAGGTCAAGGCTCTAGATGCTATGAACAGATCTGGGTTGTGGTTGACATGAATGACTCCACGTCATGAGCTAAGGACTCTAGATGCAAAGAATGGCTTGAGGATGTGCATAACATAGGCTACTCTGGGTCGTGAGCTTAAGGCTCTAAATGCTATGAACAACACTAGGTTGTGGTTGACATGAACAACTTCAAGTTGTAAGCTTAGGGCTTTAGATGTTGTTAAGAGCTTAGGGTTGTAGATGACATGAAAGACTATGGGTTGTGAGCTTGGGGCTCTAGATACTATGAACAACTTAGGGCTATGGTTGACATGAATAACTCTTGGTCATGAGCTCAAGGCTCTAGATTCTATGAATAGCTCAAGGCTATGGATAACGTGGGTTACTTTGGGTCATGACCTCAAGGCTTTAGATGTTATGAGTAGCTTTGGGTTGTGGTTGAAATGAATGAGTCTATGTCATGAGCTCAAGGCCCTAGATGCTTTGAATAACTTTGGGTTATGGTTGACATGAATGAGTCTATGTCATGAGCTCAAGGTCTCAGATGCTATGAACGACTCTAGGTCTTCAGGTCAAGGCTCTAGATTTTATGAGCAACTTTGGACTGTGGTTGACATGAATGACTCCGAGCCGTTAGCTCTAAACATTATATGTTTTTTAACAGCTTAGGGTTGTTAAAGACATGAAAGACTCTAGGTGATTCGTGCCCAGCTGGTGTACCTTGATTTTGGTCCTCAGACAGGAGTAATCAACAAAATTTATAACCTATATCACCATGCACTAGGATAGGCTCAGCTAGCATAGCATAGTGGCTCTAGGATCATTAGGAAGGGTTTTCAACTTACAATTGATAATAATTCAAAGTTGAATTGATGCTTTTTCATTTCAAGGTTAACTTTAAAAGAAAACATAAACTTTGGTTTAAAAAGGATTGGTTTTAAGCTAACTAAAATAAAGTAATGGGAATTACTTATAAAGAAAAGCGTTTCTTGGAGTTTTAGGATTACTGGGGTTAGGTTCCTAATACAAAAATAAAGTTTTGGTCACTTGAATCTTTTCCTCGCATTAGAGAATTAACATATAGTTATTTCTCTAACTGGTGTGGTACAGATGCTTCCCTTTTATGGAATCAAACACTAAATCTCTCTCACTGATTCATCTTGCAATGACTCATGCCTCTCACCTAGCATTTGCCATTCAAGGTGATTCTTAACCTTGGATTTCCATTCTCAAGCTCACAAGAGATAACTAATGGATGTCTCTTTAGAGTCCAAAAGCTTACCAAGTGTTGGCAATTCTAGAAAATCCTACCTTCAAATCACCTCCCAAAGGCTCGCAAGAGATAAACTAGTGCATCTCAATGGACGGAGATCACTTGCCTTACCAAGTGTTGCCCCAGGTGATTTAAAGGTGTTCTAAGTTAACTAAAAAGATAAAAACCATTAAAGGGTCATACTTTCTCTTCATTAAAAGCTGAAACAACAAAACTTCCAATTCTTGCATTCGACACCTGATCGCGTGCCTAGCTGGTGTACCTTGAGTTTGGTCCTCAGACAAGAGTAATCAACAAAATTTATAACCTATATCACCATGCACTAGGATAGCCTTAGCTAATATAGCATAGTGGCTCTAGGATCGTTCACTGGGAAGGGTTTTCAACTTACAACTGATACCACTTCAAAGTTGAATTGGTGCTTTTTCATTTCAAGGTTAGCTTAAGAAGAAAACATAAACTTTGGTTGAAAAAAGATTTGTCTTAAGCTAACTAAAAAGAAAGTAATGGGAATTACTTATGAAGAAAAGTGTTCCTTGGAGTTTTAGGTTCACAGGGAAGGCTCCTCATGCAAAAATAGAGCTCCGATCACTTGAATCTTTTCCTCGCATTAGAGAATTAACAAATAGTTAATTCTCTAACCGGTGTTGTACAGATGTTTCCCTTTAATGGATTTCAGCACTAATTCCCTCTCACTTATACAACTTGCAATGGCTCATGCCCTCTCACCTAGCATTCGCCATCTTTGGACTTTCCTTCTCAAGCTCGCAAGAGATAACTAATGGATGTCTCCTTAGAGTCTAAAAGCTTACCAAGTGTTGGCAATTCTAGAAAATCCTACCTTTAAGTCACCTCCCAAAGGCTCGCAAGAGATAAACTAGTGCATCTCCATGGACGGAGATCACTTGCCTTACCAAGTGTTGGCCCAGGTGAATTGAAGGTGTTTTAAGTTAACTAAAAACATAGAAATCATTAATGGGTCACACTTTCTCTTCATTAACAGCTAAAACAACAAAACTACCAATTATTGCATTTGGGGCCTTACCCGGCTACCTTAGCTCCAAGGAACTAAAAGCCTAGCCACTCATTCTCTGAGGAAACATCCTCAGAGCTTGTTTGGCTAGTAAGAAAAAATAAATACAATACAATCAAATTGAGTAGGTAAGGCAGAGCAAAGCTCTATATTTTACTTCTTTTTAAAACTATACAAAAAGTTGTCTCTGAGAACAAGCTCCTGAGATATGTCTGTAATGGAAATTACAAATAATATATATGAGGCTATTGACCCTTTGTTTTTACTTAATAACTAAGGAATCCTATACTTGGTGGATTACAAGGAGAAAATGGGGATTTAGACATCAAATATCTCAAGCAAAAAAATCTAAAAATGTCGGTCGCAAATGTCTAGAAGCACTCAGGAGGATTTCGCAGGTGTGTAAGATGGCTACGAAATTTCGCAACCTGAAGGATAGCATTTCTCAGCCAAAGGCTGATTTCGCAGCCATCGTCTTGTGATTTCACAGCCAAAGGCTGATTTCGCCGCCCGCGAAATTGGCCTTCAGCTTGGTGTGATCGGCTTCCAATGGCTCTAACTCCTTCATTTCAACTTCGAATCGTGCACCGTTTAAAGCGTTGGATTGCTGACTTCCCGAGCTTCGAAAAAAAATATAGTATGCAACAAATGGGCTCCAAGAAGTGCTCCAAAAGTGGCTGACAATTTTTGTCCTCTTGAATGCTTCATGTTAGATTTCTCTCTTTGCTTTCCCTCCTTTCATTCATGATTTGCTTATGGAAAAGGACTACAAAGCTTCAAAGCTTTGGTTCTTCATGTTACTGGGCTTTCCATTGCTTTGCCATGGATTTCAAAGAACTCTCCTCAATCTTGAATTGCTTTGGTGATCAAATTACTAACAAAAACACCAAAACTTACACAATTTGATTAGAAATGATTGCAAAGGCCCTTAATATGTTAATTGAGTTAAAAGGTAATAACTACTACTCAAAAGTGTTTAAAAGAGTTAATTACAAGCTATCAAATAGTACTTTTTGAGTAGTAATCACTCCCCCCAACCGACATATTGCTAGTCCTTTAGCAATAAAGGAGAGAAAAAGTAAACTAAAAAGTAATATACTTTACAAGATCATGCTTATCACTTCAAAAAAATTTAAGTGGCATGATGATCAAACTCTCACATGGAACATTAAAGAAATATAAACTCAAATTTCAACAAGAGTTATCAAATACCTTGCCTAATCACAATTCATAAAGAGAAGGCATTATGCAAATTGAAGTTTAAAAATCATTTCCACTTCCAAAGGACCAAACCTTACTCTTCCACAAAAATCTAAGTGTTAGTTGATAGTTTTCGAATATAGTATGCTAAACTAATCTCTCCCCCCAACCTATCTCTTTTTCAACACTTAGCAAACTGACCAAATTCAATAGGCTAAGAACGCACCCTTTTGTTTCACAATTTTTTTTCATTGTAGGAGTACGAAGCTTAAGGGCATTCTTTTCTAAATTGTCCATGTAACGGGGGTCCATCGATGACTCCCAACCAATTAAGGTTTAGGGCATCAAGCTTTAAGGATCTTTTTCAAGCACTAACTCCTCAGATTTTACCCTAGACTTTTGAGAATGAATTTTAATACCCAAGCACCTACAGTATGTTAAACTCCACATATTCACCCTTGTAACGAGCATTGAGGTCGGTGACTCCCAACCAATGAACGCTTAGGGCACTAGGTTTTAAAGATTTTCACCATAAACCCCTCAGACCTTGCTCGGGTTTCAAGGCAAGTAAAACATTTTTTTTTTTCTTTTCTTTTTCAAAGGCTCATTGGCCTTTTATAAGGTGTCCCAACACTATTAAAACAAGGTCAAATGTACCAAGTCTAAATTTTCCTAAGTCAAGAGGAAAATAGTTTCTCATCTTATAATCGGAACATATTGTGCACAGTGTGTGGTAAGCTTAAAGTGGAAGAAATAAGGTTGAATTCAATAGAAGTTTCAGCAATTCATCAGCTTTAGTAAGCATAATACAAACTCTAAGTCAAATGAAAAACAAAAATTCAATTTCTCCCATTTCATTTTGAGAATTTTTCCTTAATAACTGTAGAGAGTAGAAAAAAAACTTTAAAAATTTTTAAAATTAAACAAAAATCAACTAAATTACCAAAATAACTTTGCATAAATAACAAAAAAAAATTTCCTCAACTCTCCCCCTAACTAAGCTGAACATTGTCCTCAATGTGGCATGAGCGATTGAGATTATAGAGAGGAAGTGGTACCTCCTGAGTGATATAAATTTCGAGTATTGATTGGATAAACCACATGTTTCAAAAACAATAAAAGATATGAGTAGAAGAATTAGAATAAAATAATGCTAAGAGTGCTAAAAAATTGATAGATTTGTATTACTTCATTTAATGAAAGTACAAAAAGAGAACAAGTAATACAATTAATTCTAATATATGAAATATCAAAAACATGGGATGATAAGTGCTACTAAAGTAGGGAAAACATAAGGGAAATACATAAAGGAAGTATATAAAGGAAACTAGGCAAATGATTAGATGGTGGTTAGAGGATGATGTGGAGATGATGGCTCAGCTGTAGAGGCCTGAATGCTCGGGGCGGATGCCTCTGCCTCTCCTGTAGTCGGCTCCTCAGGAGGCATAGTCGGATGTACGAAATGAGGGGCCTATGATGGCTCTGGTGAGATATGAATGGCATGCTCAGGAGTGGATATAATACCCAGATGGTGCTGAATCTGCCTCAGGATGGCAGTATGCTGGGTCTGAGTGGCAATAATCTGCTCCTGATGAGAACTAAGAGTTGTGATCTGCTGAGTGAGGATGCTCTGAGAAGTGGCTAATGCCTGGAAAGTGTGGCATAGGCCTCTATACTTGATAATGGATATAGCAATCCTTGGCTCAGATGAAGGAGATGGCCCTGATATGGGTGGAATAACAGGGGGAGTCCGTGGTGTGGCCTGAGGAGCAGAGGGTGCAACCACAGGACTAGGCTCTGGAGAGGCCACTGTAGGGGCTGCCTGGGCTAGTGCTCTCATGTCAGCTAGTATCTCAACCGGTTGTGGCTCCTCTTTGGTCCTGCCGGGGCTTCCTGGTCTGCACCATAGGCTGTCATACTCGTCCATTTTTCAAGAGTGAATATCTCTCGACAAATCGTCTACGCTCAAGCTGAGGCTCTGCTGGGTATCCCAAATGCTCCAAAATCTGTCATAACAATCTGGGAAAAAGAAGTGGAATAACATCTGCTCGGAGTAGCTTCTTCCTATGGACCTTATCTTCAAAGTACAGAAGAGCGGCCATAATGAGATGATGAGGGCCAAAGAAGTATCCCTCATATATCCTGAACAATGCCTCCAGTAAAACTCCTCTCCTCTGCACCCAATGCTGAAGTGGAAAGATGTTATGGCGCAGGAGTGCATCAATGAAGAACATGCTGGGAGGAAGCTCCTTCCTCAACAGATACTGGCTTGAGGATGCCCCTCTGGACAGAATATGAACTATGTTGCTCTGTGCAGGATGAGTCCAGACTTAAAAATCCTCTGGACGTGCTAGCTCATAAGGAATACGAGTGCCTCTACTATATGTCGGGCTCCCAGAATACCATGGAGTCCGTCTATGGTAAAATGGATGATAGTAGGGTCCTGGATCTGGTGTGTGGTCATGCACTGATAAAAGTCCAATGCTATACGGGGATAGAAAAAATCCATGGGAGTTAGCAAGTGCTCCATGTGGTACCTCTGTAGCAGATGGAAGGAATCCCTGAGCTCGGGCTGAAGTCTGAAAGTGGCTGCGTCAAAACAGAGCTCGGAGTAGAATGGCCTTGCACTGCAATCTAAATTACCCTCAATGGGTGCCTATGTAACAATGGGGCATCCGATAACCACCTCGAGAGTCATGCCTGAGGGAATTTAAGACTCTTTAGCTGGTGGCTGAGATGACTGCGGCTTTTTGACAGATGGTTGAGATGGCCGAGGCTCTGATTCAGGCTCTGAAGACAACTATGTTAAATCAATTGGCTCTGAGACCCTGGCTTTCTTCTCTGGGGAACCGTGACCTGACTTTTGGGCTCGGGAAGAGCTCGCTCCTGCCATGGTAAGTGACCTCCGTGTTTGATAGCGCCTCACAGGAGGACTCATGGGTGCGTCCTCAATTGGAGGTGGGACGACCAGTGGCCGCGGAGGCTTGGGTGTGGTAGCTTGGACAGGGCTCTCTCTTGGGATTCTCAGGCGAGATGATGGGGACGAGGACTTAGCTCATTGGGTTCTAGCCATGGCTGTCTCAAAGAAGACTGCCGGAGGTGCACGCGGCTTGGCTTAAGTGGAAGGGACAGATGGAAAGTTTCTCTGGTTTGGCTCCTCTTTGGTACCTATTTGAAGTTCAAATGACCGGTTAAAAAATGAAATAGGGAATTTATAACGTTTAAAAAGGATGCTAAGGGACGATTTTTATTTTCGCAGTAGAAGGTCGATTTCGCAGCAAGAGGTGGATTTTGTAGAGGATGGGCATTTTCGCAGCCCATTTCGCAACTGCGAAATGAGGGTGGAGGGCTGCGAAATGGCACTCGTGTGCCAAGGGGTGGTTTCGTAGCTGTGAAAGCACCTACGAAATAGGGGCTCGGCTACGAAAATGGGAATTTTTAAGCGTGGAGGATTTCGCAAGCATTTCCCAGCTGCGAAATGAGAGGGGAGGGTTTGCGAAATGGCACTCGTGTGCCAAAGAGGTGCTTTGATGCTGCGAAAATTTTCTTAGAGGGGGGTATGAGGCTGCGAAATCATTTCGCAGCCAAGGGGCAATTTCGCAGCTGCTAATTTTGCAGCCAAGGGCCATTTTCGCAGGGGCCCTTTTTAGGCTGTGAAATTTCACAGACCATGTATTTTCCTTGCTTTTGAGCTCCTCTTGATTCCTAGAGACCTTCCTTCAATTTCTTTGCAATTCCTCCTAATTTTGATCATTCAAAAAGATTAAGTTACATATAAATAACACAATTTAAGATCAAAATTAAAATCAAAACAATTTATAAAGCTTATAAATTAACACAATTAAACAAAAAATATGGACTTTGGTGAAACCAAGTCCATCAAACCCTTTTCTGATTAGGCTTTATGTGGCTCAAGGAGGTTGATTTCCTCATTTTCTTGCTTGAATGGCTCAATGAATGGCTTGAGATGATGACCATTGACTTTAAAAGTGTCAGTGCTATTGGAATTCAGTAATTCCACCACTCCATTGAGATGCACTTGGTGAATAATGACAGGACCTGTCCACCTTGACTTGAGCTTCCCGGGAAAGATATGGAGCCTTGAATCATAGAGTAAGACTCTTTGTCCTTTTTGGAATTCTTTGTTGGAGATTAATTGATCATGCCACCTCTTCATCCTCTGTTTTGCAACTTTGGAATTGATGTAAGCATCATTTCTTAATTCCTCCATCTCATTGAGGTCTAAGCACCTTTTTGCTTCGGCTCTGATCAAGTCCATGTTTAACCTCTTGATTGCCCACCAAGCCTTATATTCAACTTCCATAGGGAGATGCATGCTTTGCCATAGACTAGGCGATAGGGAGACATGCCAAGAATAGTCTTGTAAGTTGTTCTATATGCCCATAATGAATCATGAAGCTTAATAGACCAATCTTTTTTGCTTGTGATCACCACCTTCATCAATATGTTCTTGATTTCCCTGTTTGCTAGCTCAACTTGTCTGGAAGTCTGAGGGTGATAAGGTGTAGCTACCTTATGCTTCACTCCATACTTGGCTAATAGGGTTTCAAAAGGTTTGTTGCAAAAATGAGTACCTCTAACACTGATTATGGCCTTGGGCACCCCAAATCTTGAGAAGATGTTCTCTTTAAGAAACTTGAGAACCACCCTATGATCATTGTGTTTACAGGGGATTGCCTCAACCCATTTAGAAACATAGTCCACCCCCACCAAGATATAAGAGTTACCAAAAGACATTAGGAAAGGTCCCATGAAGTCAATACCCCAAACATCAAAGAGATCAACTATTAGAATGGGGTTCATAGGCATTTGATTTCTTCTTGTAAGCTTCCCCAGTCTTTGGCATCTATCACAGCTCCTACACATGATGTGGGCATCTTTGAAAAGTGATGGCCAAGTAAACCCTGATTGCAACACCTTCATGACTGTTTTCTGAAAGGCAAAGTGGCCTCCACATGCATTCTCATGGCAATGGCTGAGGATTCCTTGTTGCTCTTCTTTAGGGACACACTTTCTTATTATCTGATCTGGACAATACTTGAAAAGAAAAGGCTCTTCCCAATAATAAGCATGAATTTATGCTTTCCACTCACTTGGAACTTCACCAGTAACCAAATAGTTAGCAATATGAGCATACCAAGGAGTTTTCTCTAGCAACATGAGTGATTCCTCAGGAAAGTCATCATTAATAGGTAAGATATGGGAATTGTGTGCTATAGCCAACCTTGAAAGGTGGTCAGCTACCACATTCTCCACTCCTTTCTTGTCTCTGATTTGGAGATCGAACTCTTGTAATAAAAGAATCCATCTAATCAACCTTGCTTTTGCATCTTGCTTCGTCTATAAATACTTCAAGGCTGAATGGTCAATGAAAACAATGATGAAGGACCCTACTAGATAAGCACAAAACTTGTCTAAGGAAAACACCACAGCTAACAATTCTTTCTATGTAGTTGTATAGTTCCTTTGAGCTTCATTTAATGTCCTGCTTGCATAGTAGATCACATAGGGCTTTCCATCTTCTCTTTGGCCAAGCAGAACTCCTATGGCAAAGTCACTGGCATCACACATTACTTCAAAGGGTAGTTGCCAGTTGGAAGCCCTCACTATTGGAGCGGTTGTCAAGAATTGCTTCAATTGATCAAAACTCCTTTGACATCTTTCATCCCATATAAACTTAGCATCCTTGGCCAAGAGTTCACAAAGAGGCTTTGAAAGCTTAGAGAAGTCTTTTATAAATCTCTTGTAGAACCCTGCATGGCCAAGGAATTGCCTTACCCTTTTACAGCTGTTGGGGATGGCAATTTGACAATAAGTCCACTTTGCTTTATCAACTTCAATGTTTTTCTCGGAGATGCTATGGCCAAGAACAATTCCTTGATGTACCATAAAATGGCATTTCTCCCAGTTGAGCACCAAGTCCTTTTCAATGCATCTGTTAAGAACCGCTTCCAAGTTAACTAAGCATTCTTCAATGTACCTCCATATATGTGATATCATCCATGAAAACCTCCATAATTCGCTCCACCATATCACTGAAGATACTAAGCATACATCTTTGGAATGTTGCAGGTGCATTACATAAACCAAAAGGCATTCTTCTGTAGGCGTATGTTCCAAATGGACATGTGAAAGTGGTCTTCTCCTGATCTTCAACATCAATTTCAATTTGAAAATACCTTAAGTACCCGTCCAAGAAACAATAGAAAGGATGGCTAGAGACTCTCTCCAACACTTGATTAATAAATGGCAGTAAAAATGATATTTCCTTGTCACAGCATTCAATTTCCTATAATCAATACACACCCTCCAACCTGAAGTGAGGCGTGCAGAAATTTCTTCTCCTTTTTCACTTTGAACCACAGTAATCCCTGACTTCTTTGGTACCACTTGAGTAGGACTCACCCAAGGGCTGTCAGATATGGGATAGATAATACATGCTTGAAGTAGCTTCAGCACCTCAGCTCGTACCACCTCTTGTAAATGAGGATTCAATCTTCTTTGAGGTTGACGAATTGGTTTAGTTTCTTCCTCTATATATATATGATGTGTACAAACCAAAGGACTAATGCCTTTCAAGTCAGATATTTTCCATCCTATTGCTTTCTTACACCTCTTGAGAACTTCAAGTAGAAAATCTCCTGATGAGTAGTAGAGATGAAGATATAACAACAGGGCATTGTTTATTTTCTCCAGGTACGTGTATTTCAACTCCATGGGCAGAGGCTTCAAATTGAGCTTTGGGGTTCTTCCTTAGTAGCTTCTTGTGCCTCCTCTTTATTGAATAAGGTAGAATCTTTTTCTCCTCTTCCAACCTTGTAGAGTAGCAAGCACACCAGTGGATTCAGACAACCCTTCTTCAAGATCCCAAGACTTTCATTCAACTTGTCTTGCATATTCTAATTACAGTGCTCCTCCACTAGAGTGTCAATAATGCATACCTCTTCTGGACCTTCTTCTTCTTCTGGAGTGATTAGCTTTTTAGACATATAAAAGATATTGAGCTCAAGTGTCATGTTGCCAACAGTGAGTTGCATAAGTCCATTCTTACAATTGATGATTGCATTTGAGGTAGCAAGGAATGGCCTTCCAAGGATGATAGGAACATAATTAGCTTCCTTAACAAAGGGGTCCATATTAAGAACAACAAAATCTACTGGATAGTAGAAGTTATCAACTTGAACTAAGACATCTTCAATTATCCGCCTTGGAATTTGCACTGATTTATCAGCTAAAGATAGAGTGATTGATGTTGGCTTCAATTCACCAAGTCCCAATTGCTTGTAGATAGAGTATGGTAGCAAATTCACACTTGCTCCTAAGTCTAACAAAGCTTTTTCCACTACCTTTCCTCCAATCATGACTGAAATGGTAGGACATCCCGGATCTTTGTACTTCAAAGGAGACTTGCATTGTATGATAGCACTTACTTGCTCAGTCAATAAGGTTTTCTTATTCACATTCAACCCTCTTTTGATAGTACACAAGTCATTTAAGAATTTTGCATATGTTGGAACTTGTTTAATCATATCCAGCAATGGAATATTGACTTTCACTTGTCTCAATACTTCAAGGATTTCTGATGCATTTCTAATCCCCTTTATGCCATGAAAAGATTGAGGAAAAGGTGGAGAGATGTGTTTGTTCATCATTTCTTCCTTAATAAGCTCTTTCTCCGGATTTGCATTCACTGTTGAATCATGGTCCTCTTTCCCTTCACTGATATCTTTCTTCTTTCCTTTGATTTCCTCCCCATTCTTTGTCTCTTTTTCTTCTTCCTCTTCAACATGTGGCTTGGGTGTTGGCGACTCAACCTTTTTACCACTCCTTAGAGTGATTAAGGCTTTAACATCTCTCACATGTGAAGATTCTCCCTCATGAGTTTCCACTTCATGGATACCCTTGGGGTTTTGGTGAGGTTGATAAGAAAATCTTCCCTTCTCTTGCACTGTGTTCAAGTTAGTGAGCCTTGAGATTGAGTATTGGAGATTATCTATTTTATGAGATAAGTCATTTTGCATCTCATCCATCATTTTATTCAATGTATTCTCTACATTGTCAATTCTTTGACTGAGTTGAGCATTGATGGATTTTTGGTCTCCAACAAAATCTCCCACAACCTTGCTAAGATTCACTATTTCTTGTTCAAGACTTGAAGCTTGTTAAGATGGTTGAGCCGGCTGTTGGTACTGAGGTGCTCTTGGCTTCCATGAAAAATTTGGATGGTTCCTCCAACTTGAGTTGTAAGTATTTCCATACGGAGCATTGTTATTGGGCTTGAATTGTCCAATGACATTTGCTTGATCTCCAAACATTTCTCTAGCAACTGGAATTGTAGGGCACTCCTCCACCAAGTGTTCATAAGATTGACAAATAGGACATGGCTTTACTTACACTGGTGTTTCAACAACAACTTGCACTTCATGCATCTTTTTCAGTTCTAGCTCCTCCAATCTTCTTGTCATAGCTGCAAATTTTGCTTTCATATCAACATCTTCATTCAAGGTGTACATCCCAGCCTTAGCATTGAAAGCATTCGGTTGAGACTTCATTTTCCCCACTTCTCCCTTGTTCGGTTCATCCCATCCTCTTGAAACTTCAGCCACATAACTCAAGAAATCCATAGCTTTCTTCGGATTCTTACTCATGAAATCTCCTCCACACATTGTCTCGAGGAGTTGCTTCATTGAGGAAGACATCCCATCATAGAAATAACTCACCAATAGCCATGTATCAAAACCATGGTGAGGACAAGCATTGATGGCTTCCATGTATCTTTCCTAACACTCATAGAATTTCTCATTCTCGTTAGCTGAGAAGTTTGAAATTTGCCTTTTCAAGCCATTTGTTCTATGAGTAGGAAAAACTTTTTGAGGAATTCAGCTTGTAAATTAGTTCAAGTATGGATACTCCTTGGCCTTAAAGAATTAAGAGAAATCTTGGCCTTATCCTTTAAAGTAAAAGGAAATAGGTTATGCTTCATCAAGTCGATTGAAGCTCCTCCCTCTTGGAATGTATTACAAACATCTTCAAATTCCTTGATATGTGCATAGGGATTCTCACTTTCCATTCCTTGGAAAGTTAGTAGAAGTGGAACAATATGTGGTCTGATCACTAGCTGCTCTGTAGGGGGCACTATACATGATGGTGCACTCATACGAGGTGGATGCATGTGGTCCCTCATTGATCTGAATTCATTGGGATTGTTCTGATGACCATGGTGACTATGCTGATCTTCAGGTGTAGTTTCCATGATATTCAAGCTCAATTCCAATTCCTTGTTATGAGGTGTTTCACGTTTAACAAACCTTCCTCCACTATCTCATATCCAATTTGGCATACACAACTAGTATCAACTGTAACAAAAACAAAAACAGAAGAAAATTAAAGAAAACAAGACTACAAAAAGACTTAGATTAACTAAAAATAAATTAAAAGATATGTTAGAATGTGAACAAGTAAAAGAAACAATTAAAAGAGTTAGTAAAATGAAAGAAAAATCACCAAACTTGTGATGAAAATCACAAGTAATATGAACTAATATCACTGTGAAGTTGGCACCTTCCCCGGCAACGGCGCCATTTGATTGCGTGCCTAGCTGGTGTACCTTGAGTTTGGTCCTCAGACAGGAGTAATCAACAAAATTTATAACCTATATCACCATGCACTAGGATAGCCTTCGCTAATATAGCATAGTGGCTTTAGGATCGTTCACTGGGAAGGGTTTTCAACTTACAACTGATACTAATTCAAAGTTGAATTGGTGTTTTTTCATTTCAAAGTTAGCTTAAGAAGAAAACATAAACTTTGGTTGGAAAAAGATTTGTTTTAAGCTAACTAAAAAGAAAGTAATGGGAATTACTTATGAAGAAAAGTGTTCCTTGGAGTTTTAGGTTCACAGGGGAGGCTCCTCATGCAAAAACAGAGCTCCGGTCACTTGAATCTTTTCCTCGCATTAGAGAATTAACATATAGTTAATTCTCTAATCGATGTTGTACAGATGTTTCCCTTTAATGGATTTCAACACTAATTCCCTCTCACTGATACAACTTGCAATGGCTCGTGCCTCTCACCTATCATTCGCCATTCAATGTGATCATTAACCTTGGACTTTCCTTCTCAAGCTCTGATTCGTTCCCAATTGGTGTCTCAGCTGATTCATGTCCTCTCAATGGTCCTTGATAGTGGTGGCATTTGATTCGTGTCCAGCTGGTGTCCCTTGATTGTGATCCTCAGAAGGGAGTAATCAACAAAATTTATAACCTATTACACCATGTACTAGGATAGCCTTAGCTAGCATAACATAGTGGCTCTAGGGTCGTTCACTGGGATGGGTTTTCACTTCACAATTGATATTAATCCAAAGCTGAATCGATGATTTTTCATTTCAAGGTTAGCTCTAAAAGAAAACATAAAGATGTTTGTAAAAGGATTGGTTTTAAGCTAACCAAAAATAATAGTAACTGATTTTAATTACAAAGAAAAGTGTTTCTTGGAGTTTCAGATCACTAGGTTCAGGTTCCTTATACAAAAAGGGAGTTCCGGCCACTTGTTTCTTTTCCTCGCGTTAGAGAATTAACATATAGTTAATTCTCTAACCGGTGTGTGATTCATGCCTAATTGGTGTCTCAACTGATTCGTGTCCAGCTGGTGCTCCTTGATTGAGGGATTAATCAACAAAATTTATAACCTATTACACCATATACTAGGGTAGCAAAGACAAAGCTACTATAGCATAGTGGCTCTAGGATCGTTCACTGGGATGGGTTTTCACTTCACAAATGATATCAATTCAAAGCTGAATTGGTGCCTTTTCATTTCAAGGTTAGCTTCAAAAGAAAACATAAAGACGTTTGAATAAAAAAGGATTAGTTTTAAGCTAACCAAAAGTAGTAACTGATTTTACTTATAAAGAAAAGTGTTTCTTGGAGTTTCAGATCACTAGGCTCAGATTCATCATACAAAAAGGAGAGTTCCGGTCACTTGTTTCATTTCCTCACATTAGAGAATTAACATATAGTTAATTCTCTAACCGGTGTGGTACAGATGCTTCCCATTAATGGGTTCAAATACTAAATCTCTCTCACTGATGCACCTTGCAATGCCTCATACCTCTCACCTAGCACTTGCCATTCAAGGTGATCTTTAACCTTGGATTTCCCTTCACAAGCTCGCAAGAGATAACTAATGGATGTCTCCTTGGAATCCAAAAGCTTACCAAGTGTTGGCAATTCTAGAAAATCCTACCTTCAAGTCACCTCCTAGAGGCTCGCAAGGGGTAAACTAGTGCATCTCAATGGTTAGAGATCACTTGCCTTACCAAGTGTTGGCCCAGGTGACTCCAAGGCGTTTTAAGTTAACTAAAAACATAGAAACCATTCACGGGACAAACTTTCTTTTCATTCAAAACTAAAACAACAAAACTTCCAATTTATGCATGTGGAAACTTACCCGGTTACCTTAGCTCCAAGAGACAAAGAGCCTAGCCTCTCATCCTCTGAGAAAACATCTCAGAGAATGTTTGGCTAGCAAGAGAAAAAAAATGAAAGAGAAGACAAGAATATATAGGAAAAACAGAGCAAGTGCTCTGTATTTTACTTCCTTCCCAAAACTGTACAAAGGATTCAACAACCAGCACCCTCAGAACAGGCTCCTCGGGCTCCCCTTTATACCAAAATTACAATGATAGCTATTCCCTTGATATTTTGCCAAATTCCTAGCTTAAAAACTAAGGAAACCTATCATTGGTGACTTACAAGGAGAATTTAGGCATTTAGGCAACAAAAAACTAATGCAAAATATCTCCAAGAGTCGGTTACAAATATCGGGAAGCACTCAGGACCACTTCGCAGGTGACAAGTGAGGTCTGCGAGATTTCGCAGGTGCACAAGAGGAGCTGCGAAATTTCTTCATAGCAGCCAGCTGCTTCAACACCTTCACAAAGTTGACTTCCATCTTGTGGTGCTTGGCTTCCATCGCGGCGTGAAGCTTCAGGGGAACTCCATAGCACTGTGCAAAAAGGCTGCGAAATCACTTTGCAACAAAAATGGTGATTCCGCAGCACTTTTCTGAAGCATTCCTTCAGCTTGGAGCAGTTGTCTTCCAAAGGCTGTAACTTACTCATTTTAGCTCCAAATTGCACACAGTTTGAAGCATTGGATTGTTGACTTCCTAAGCTTTCAAATGGCATATAGCATGCATAAATTGAACATCAGGAAGTGCTCCAAAAGTGGCTGCAGTGACTGTCATCAAGAGTGCTTCATGGCTGGCTTCTCTTTGCTTCCCCTTGCATTCCAGACTTTGCTTATGGCAAAAGTGCTCCTAAGCTTTGATTCTTCATTCCTCTAAGCTTCCCATTGCTTGCCAAGGATTCCATAAAACTCTCCTCAATCTCATAATGTTTTGGTGATCAAAATACTAACAAAAATACCAAAACTTACACAATTTGATTATAATTGATTGAAAGGGGCTTTAACATGCTAATTGGGTTAAAAGGCACTAACTACTACTCAAAAGTGCTTAAAAGGATTAATTATAAGCTATCAAATAGCACTTTTTGAGTAGTAATCAGTGTGGTACAGATGTTTTCCCTTAATGGGTTCAAACACTAATTCCCTCTCACTGATGCATCTTGCAATGGCTCATGCATCTCACCTAGCATTTGCCATCCAGGGTGATCCTTAACCTTGGTTTACCCGTCAAAAGCTCGCAAGAGATAACTAATGGATGTCTCCTTAGAGTCCAAAAGCTTACCAAGTGTTGGCTATTCTAGAAAATCCTACCTCCAAGTCACTTCCCAAAAGCTCGCAAGAGATAAACAAGTGCATCTCCATGGACGGAGATCACGTGCCTTACCAAGTGTTGGCTCAAGTGAATTGAAGGCGTTTTAAGTTAACTAAAAACATATAAATCATTAACGGGTCACACTTTCTCTTCATTAAAAACTAAAACAACAAAACTTCTAATTTATGCATGAGGAAACTTACTCGGCTTTCTTCGCTCTAAGAGACAAAGAGCCTAGCCTCTCATCCTCTAAGGAAAAATCCTCAGAGTTTGATTGACTAGAAGGAAAACTAACGAGAAAACAAAAATATGAAGAAGAAACAGAGCAAGTGCTCTGTTCGTTGATTCCATATATATTATGATCGATTATCTTCAATGTTTTCTGTAAAGGAAATTACAAACTATATATAAGGGGTTATTCACCCTTTATTCTTGCTTAAAGACTAAGGAATCCTATGATAGGTGGGTTACAAGGAGAGTTTGGGGATTTAGACATCAAATATCTAAAGCAAAATATCTCAAAAAGTCGGTCATAAATATCGGGAAGCTTCAGGAGAACACCGCGGCACTGTGCAAAATGGCTCCGGGTAAGCGCTATCAGAGGATCCGGATATGTCTAACCGGAGAAGTTGAAACGTCTTCCTCTCCCATCCGGCTGTGAGATATCCGGATATGAAATGTCGACGGATGGAATTCTTCCCCGGGTGGACTGAGCTATTCTGCGCATCACAAGGGGGACCGTCTGTGTGTGCAAGGTGTAGGGACCCCTCTCCCGGATGACACGGAGTGCACAAGGCTATCTGGATCAACTCCATCCGGATTCCCTAAGAGGACATGTGGCGTGCTCCCCTATCCGGACTCCCTCAAGGCGAAACACACGGCACTCGTGAACATCACACCCGGACGATAGCATATCCTATCCGGATATGTTGTCCGGATCATTGACTAAAGTGAGCAAGCCTTGCTACATCATTCGGACAGCCTGCCACAGACCATGTTCCGCTGCCATCCGATGGTGTGTCCGGACGCCCTGTCCGGACATCTTTTGCTCCTTGCATTCCGAATTTGCTTATGGCAAAGGACTTCAAAGCTTATGTTCTTCATGTTTCTGAGCTTTCCATTGCTTTGCCATGGATTCCAAATAACTCTCCTCAATCACGGATTGCTTTGGTGATCAAAAAGCTATCAAAACACCAAAACTTAACACAATTTGATTAGAATTGATTGCAAGGGTCCTTAATATGTTAATTGGGTTAAAAGGTGATAACTACTACTCAAAAGTGTTTAAAAGAGTTTATTACAAGCTATCAAATAGGACTTTTTGAGTAGTAATCAAGCTCATAAGAGATAACTAATGGATGTCTCCTTAGAGTCCAAAAGTTTACCAAGTGTTGGCAATTCTAGAAAATCCTACCTTCAAGTTACCTCCCAAAGGCTCACAAGAGATAAACTAGTGCATCTCCATGGACGGAGATCACTTGCCTTACCAAGTGTTGGCCCAGGTGAATTGAAGGCGTTTTAAGTTAACTAAAAACATAGAAATCATTAATGGGTCACACTTTCTCTTCATTAAATGCTGAAACAACAAAACTACCAATTCTTGCATTCGGGGCCTTACCCGGCTACCTTATCTCCAAGGAACTAAAAGCCTAGCCACTCATTCTCTGAGGAAACATCCTCAGAGCTTGTTTGGCTAGTAAGAAAAAATAAATACAATACAATCAAATTGAGTAGGTAAGGCAGAACAAAGCTCTGTATTTTACTTCTTTCTAAAACTATACAAAAAGTTGTCTCTGAGAACAAGCTCCCGAGATATGTCTATAATGGAAATTAAAAATAATATATATGAGCCTATTAACCCTTTGTTCTTACTTAATAACTAAGGAATCTTATAATTGGTGGATTACAAGGAGAAAATGGGGATTTAAACATCAAATATTTGAAGTAAAAAAATCTAAAAATGTCGGTCGCAAATATCTGGAAGCACTCAGGAGGATTTCACAGGTGTGCAAGATGGCTGTGAAATTTCACAAGCTGAAGGACACCATTTCGCAGCCAAAGGCTGATTTCGCGGCCATCCTCTTGTGATTTTGCAGCCAAAGGCTGATTTCGTAGCTGCGAAATTGGCCTTCAGCTTGGTGTGATTGGCTTCCAATGGCTCTAACTTCTTCATTTCAACTCCGAATCGCACACCAACTAAAGTGTTAGATTTCTGACTTCCTGAGCTTCGAAACGAAATATAGTATGCATCAAATGGGCTCCAATAAGTGCTCCAAAAGTTTCCAACAATTGTTGTCCTCTTGAATTCTTCATGTTAGATTTCTCTCTTTGCTTTCCCTCTTTGCTTTCTCTCATTGCATTCATGATTTGCTTATGGCAAAGAACTATAAAGCTTCAAAGCTTAGGTTCTTCATGTTAATGAGCTTCCCATTGCTTTGCCATGGATTCCATAGAACTCTCCTCAATCTTGGATTGCCTTGATGATCAAATTATTATCAAAAGCACCAAAACTTACACAATTTGATTAGAAACAATTGGAAAGGTACTTAACATGCTAATTGAGTTAAAAGGTAATAACTACTACTCAAAAGTGTTTAAAAGAGTCAATTACAAGCTATGAAATAACACTTTTTGAGTAGTAATCAGCACCTTACCCAGCTACCTTAGCTCCAAGAGACAAAAAGTCTAGCCACTCATTCTCTGAGGAAACATTCTTAGAGCTTATTTGGCTAGTAAGAAAAATATAATCAAAGTGAGTAGGTAAGGCAAAGCAAAGCTCTGTGTATTACTTCCTTCAAAACTATACAAAAAGTGGTCTTAGAGAACAAGCTCCCGAGATATCTATGTAAAGAAAAATTACAAACTATATATATGAGGTTATTCACCCTTTGTTCTTACTTATTAACTAAGGAATCCTATGATTGGTGGATTACAAGGAGAAAATGGGGATTTAAACAACAAATATCTGAAGAAAAAATCTAAAAGAGTCGGTCGCAAATATCTGGAAGCACTCAGGTGGATTTCGCAGGCATGCAAGATGGGCTACGAAATTTCGCAAGCTGAAGGTCTCCATTTCGCAGCAAAAGGCTAATTTCGCAGCGATCACCTTGTGATTTCGCAGTTGCGAAATTGGCCTTCAGCTTGGTGTGATTGGCTTCCAATGGCTATAACCTTTTCATTTCAACTCTGATTCGTGTACCATTTGAAGCTTTGGATTTCTGACTTCCTGAACTTCAAAACAACATATAGTATGCATGAAATTGACTCCAAAAAGTGCTCTAAATATGTCCAACAGTTGTTGTCCTCTTGAATTCTTCATGTTAGATTTCTCTCTTTGTTTTCCCTCCTTGCATTCTTGATTTGCTTTTGACAAAGGACTATAAAGCTTCAAATATTAGGTTCTTCATAAAAATGAGCTTCCAATTGCTTTGCCATGGATTCTATAGAACTCTCCTCAATCTTGGATTGCTTTGGTGATCAAAATACTATCAAAAACACCAAAACTTAACACAATTTGATTAGGAATGATTGCAAAGGTACTTAATATGCTAATTGAGTTAAAAGGTAATAACTACTACTCAAAAGTGTTTAACAGAGTTAATTACAAGCTACAAAGTAACACTTTTTGAGTAGTAATCACTAGGTCGTGAGCTTAGGGTTGTGGATGTCATGAATGGCTCAAGGTTTTGAGCTAAGGGCTGCAAATACTATGAACATCTCAGGGTTGTGGTTTTCATGAATGACTTCGGGTCATGCGCTCAGGGCTTTAGATTCTATGAACAACTCAAGGTTGTCAATGACATGAGCCACTCTTGGTCTTAAGCCTAGGGCTCTAGATGATATGAATAGCACTAGGTTGTGGTTGATATGAATGACTCTAGGTCATGAGCTTATGACTCTAGATGCTATTAACACTTCGGGGTTGTGGATGACATGAGCTACTCTTGTTCGTGAGCTCAGGACATCATATGCTATGAACAACACTTGGTCGTGCTTGACATCAATGATTTTGAGTCATGTGTTGAGGGATCTTGATGCTATGAATAACTTATGGCTGTCAAGGACATAAAATACTACAGGTTTTGAGCTGAGCACTCTTGATGACATTATCAACAACTTAGAGTTGTGAATGACATGAGCTACTCTAGGTCATGAGCTTAAGCCTCTAGATATAATGAATAACTTAGCATTGTGGGTGACATAAGCTCCCCTAGGTCATGAGCGTAGGGCTCTAAATGGTTTGAACATGTCACGGTTTGGGATGACATGAATGACTTGACGTCGTGAGATAAGAGCTATAGATACTATGAACATCATAGGGTTTTTGTTGACATGAATGACTCTAAGTCATGAGCTCAAGACTTTAGATGGTATGAACAACTTAGGGTTGTCGATGACATGTGCCACTTTGAGGCATGAGCTCTTGGCTCCAGGTGCTAAAAACATCTTAAGGGTATCGATGACATGAAAGACCCTAGGTCATGAGCTCGAGGTTCTATATTATATGAGCAGCTCAAGGTTGTAGATGACATGGATGACTTTAGGTCATGAGGTCAGGGCCTTAGATACAATGAACAACTCTAGGTTATAGTTCACATGAAAGACTCTAGGTTGTGAGCTCAGTTCTTTAGATGCTATGAACAACTCTAGGTTGTAGTTGACGTGAATGACTCTGGGTTATAAGCTCAGGGATCTAGATGCTATTAATAGCCTCTAGGATGTGGTTGACATGAATGACTCCAAGTCATGAGCTCAAGGCTCTAGATGCTATTAACAGCTCAAGATTCTGGATGATATGAGTTACTTTGGTTCGTTACCGTAGGACACTAGTTACTATGAACAACTTTGGGTTGTGGTTTACATGAACAACTTCAGGTTGTGAACTTAGGGTTCTTAATGCTGTGAATAGTTGAGGGCTATCAATGACATAAAATATTATGGGTTAGGAGCTCATGGCTATTGATGCTATGAATGGCTTAGGGTTATGGATGACATGAGCTACTCTAGGTCAGGAGCTCACGACTCTAAATGCTATGAATAGCTCAGGGTTTTGGATTACTTGAGCTTCTTCTAGGTCGTGAGCTTAACCCTCTATATGATATAAATAGATCTGGGTTATAGTTGACATCAACGACTCTGGGTCGTGACCTTAAGGCTCTAGATGCTATGAACGGGTCAAGGTTGTCAATGACATGAAAGTCTCAAAGTCATGAGCTTAGGGCTTTAGATGCTTTGAACAGTTGAAAGGTTATGGATGACATCAACAACTATAGGCTATGAGCTCAAGGCTCCATATGTCATAAATAGCTCTAAATTGTAGTTCACATGAACGAATCCTAGTCTTGAGCTCAGGGATCTAGATGTTATGAATAACTTTGGGTTGGGGTTGACATGAACGACTCCAGGTGGTGAGCGCAAGGCTTTAGATGCTATTAGTAACTCAAGGCTATGAATGGCATGAGTTACTTTTGTTTGTGAGCTCAAGGCACTAGATTTTATGAATAGCTCTAGGGTGTGGTTGACATGAACAAATCCGAGTCATGAGGTCAGGGATCTTAATGCTATTAACAACTCAAGGTTGTGGGTGACATGAGCTACTCTAAGTCATGAGCAGAAGGCTCTAGATGCTATGAACAGCTCAGAGTTGTGTATGACATGAGCTCCTCTAATTTGTGAGCTCATGGCTTTAGATGTTACGAACAACTTCTGGCTGTGGTTGACATAAATGACTTTGAGTTGTGAGCTCAAGGCCTTAGATGCTATGAACAGGCCATGCTTGTCAATGATGTGAAAGTCTCTAGGTCATGAGCTTAGGGCTCTAGATGCGATGAACAGATCAGGATTGTGGATGACATGAACGATTCTGTACCATAAGCTCAAGCCTCTAAATGTTATAAACCGCTTAAGTCTGTGAATGAGTTGAACGACACCGGGTTATGAGCTCAGTTCTTTAGATACTATGAACAATTCTAGGTTGTGGTTGACATGAAAGTCTATAGGCTGTGAGCTGAAGCCTCTAAATATTATGAACAACTCCTAGCTCTGGATGACATGAACGACACCGGGTCATGAGCTTAGACATTTAGATACCATGAACAACTCAAGGCTATGGTTATCATGAACAACTCCAGGTCGTAAGCTCAAGGCTCTAAATGCTATCAACTGCTTAGGGGTGTGGATTGGACGAGCTACTATAGGTCGTGAGCTTTGGGCACTGGATGCCACGAAAAACTTAGTGCTTTAGATTCTATGAACACCTCAGGGTTGTGGATGACATACGCTACTCCAGGTCAGCTGCTCGGGTGTTTGGATGCTATGAATAATGTAGAGTTCTGAATTGAATGACTCATGATCCCATGAGCTTAGGGCTCTAGATGTTATGAACAACTAAGAGTTGTGGATGATAAGAACGACTCAAGATCTCGTGAGCTTGGGCCTTTAGATTCTATGAATCCCTCAGGAGGTAGATGATATTCATGATTTTACGTCATGAGTTTAAGCCTTTGTACGCTATGAATAGCTCAAGGTTGTGGATGACATAAATGACTTTGGGAAGTGAGCTTAGGCCTATTGATACTTTGAACACCTTAGGGTTGTGGTTGACATGAAAGACTCCAGGTTGTGAGCTTAAGACTCTAGAAGCTATAAATAGCTCAGAGTTGTACATGATATGAATGACTTAGGATCTCATGAGCTCGGCCCTCTAGATGCTATGAACAGCTCTAGGATATAGATAATATGAGCGATTCTACATCATAAGCTCAAGCCACTGGTGCTATCAACAGCTTAGGGTCGTGGATGACATGAACGACTCTAGGTCATGAACTCAAGGCTCTAGATAACCATATGAATGACTTCAGGTCATAAGCTCAGGGCTCTAGATTCTATGAACTGCTCAAGGGTGTGGATGTGATTAGCTACTACAAGTTGTGAGCTTAGGGCTTTGGATGCTATGAACTACTCAGAGCTTTGAATGTTATAAAAAGTTTAGGGTTGTGGATGAAATGAATGACTCTGATAAGTGAGCTCAGGGTTCTAAATGTTATGAACAACTCTAGGTTGTGGTTGGCATGAATGGCTCTAGGTCGTGAGCTTAGGGCTCTAGATGCTCTGAAAAACTCTAGGCTCTAGATGACATCAACAACATCGGGTCATGAGCTTAGGCATCTAGATACTATGAACATCTCAAGGCTATGATTAACTTGAAAGACTCCTCATCATGAGTTTAGTGCTCTGTAAGCTATGAACACCTCAGATTTGTAGATGATATGAACGACTTAGGATCCCATGAACTGAAGCCTCAAAATACAATAAACCGTTTTGGGATGTGGATGATATGAATGATTCTGCATCATGAGCTCAAGCCTTTAGATGCTATGAATAGGTCAAGGTTGTGGATGACATGAATGGCTTCGAGTCATGAGCTTAGGGCTCCAAAAAATCACATGAACAACTGTAGATCATAAGCTTAGGGCTCTAGATGCTATGACCAGCTCAGGGGTGTGGATGAGATGAGCTACTATAGGTTATGAGCTCAGGGCTCTCAATGCTATGAACAACTCGGGGCTCTAGATGGTATGAACAACTTAGGGCTCTAGATGGCATGAGCTACTCTGAGTCGAGAGCTTAAGGCTCTAGATGCTATGAATAACCTAGAATTGTGAATAATATGAAAAACTCAAGATCCCATGAGCTCAGGCCTTTAGATTATATGAATGAATCGAGGATTTGGTTGACATGAATGTCTACGAATCATGAGCACAAGTCTTTAGATACTCTTAAACACTTAGAGTTGCAAATGATAAGAACGATTAAGGATCCCACAAGCTCAGGCCTCTAGATACTATGAATTGCTCAGAGTGGTGGATGATATTAATGATTCTGCATCATGAGCTCAAGCCTCTAGATGCTATGAATAGCTCAGGGTTGTGGATGACATGAACGACTCCGAGTCATGAGCTTAGGGCTTTAGATGTTATGAATAGCTCCAGGTTATGGTCGACATGAATGACTCTAGGTCTTGAGCCCATAGCTCTAAATGCTTTGAACAACTCAGAGTTGTGGATGACATCAATGACTCTAGGTCATGAGCTCAGGGCACTGGACATGAAAGACATTGGGTGGTGAGCGCTATGCATAACTAAGGGCTATCGAATACATGAAAGACTCTGGGTCATGAGCTCAGGGTTTTAAATGCTATGAGCAACTCTAGGCTATGGTTGACATGAATAACTATTGATCATGAGCATAGAGCTCCAGATGCTACGAACAGCTCAAAGCTACAATTGACATGAACAACTTTAGGTCATCAGTTGAGGGCTCTAGATGTTATGAACAACTTAAAGTTATGGATGACATGAACGACTCTGACTCATAAGCTCAAGCCTCTACATACAATGAATAGATCAAGGCTGATGTTAACTTGAAAGACTCTAGGTCATGAGCTTAAGGCTTTGAATGTCATGAGTAGCTTAGGGTTGTGGTTGCCATGAAAGACTCTCGATTATGAGCTCAAGGCTCTAGATCCTATAAATAATTAAGGATTGTAGATGACATGAACAACTCCGGGTCATGAGCTAAAGCCTCTACATACTATGAACAACTCAGGGTTGTGGTTGACATGAAAATCTCCAACCTATGATCTTAAGGCTCTAGATGCTATGAACAACTATGGATGACATGAACGACTCCAGCTTTGGAGCTCAGTCCTTTAGATAGTATGACTAGCTCAAGGCTGTTGTTGATTTGAAAGACTCTGGGTCATCAGCTCAAGGCTCTAAATGCTATGAATAGCTTAGGGTTGGGGGATGAAATGAACAACTTCAGGTTATGAGCTAAAGACTCTAGATCCTGTGAAAAAGTTAGAGTTGTGGATGACATGAACGGCTTCGGGTCATGAGCACAAGCCTTTAGAGACTATGAATAGCTTAAGACTATGGTTGACATGGAACACTCTGGTCATGAGCTTAGGCCTTTAGATGTTATGCAGAGCTCAGGGCTATAATTGATATGACCGACTCTAGATCATGAACTCAAAGTTCTAGATGCTATGAGTAACTTTGGGATGTAGCTGACATGAACAACTACACGTCCTAAGCTTAAGGCTTTAGATACTATGAAGAACTCAAGGCTATGGTTGGCATGAACAACTTAGGGCTATGGTTGACATTAACAACTCCCGGTCGTAACCTCAGGGCTCTAAATGCTATGAACAACTCAAGCCTATGGATGACATGAATGACTCTGGCTCAAGAGCTCAGGCCTCTAAATACTATGAACAGCTCAAGGTTGTTATTGACTTGAAAGATTCTGAGTTGTGAGCTAATGGATCTAGATGATATGAACAACTTAAGGTTGACATTGAAATGAATGACTCAGGATAGTGAGCCCATGGCTCTAAATCCTATGATTAATTTAGGGATGTAGATATCATGAACTACTGCAGGACATGAGCTTAGGCCTCTAGATACTATGAACAGATGAGGGTTGTGATTGCCATGAATGACACTAGGTGACGAGCCCAAGGCTTTAGATTTTATGAACAACTTTAGGTTATGGATGACATGAACGACTTTGGCTCATGAGCTCAAGCCTCAAGATACTATGTATAGCTTAGGGCTATTATTTACTTGAAAGAATCTAGGTCATGAGCTCAAGGCTCTAAATGCTTTGAATAGATCAAGGTTAGCGTTGACATGAACAATTCCGGGTCGTAAGCTCAACAATCTTGATGGTGTGAATAATTCAAGGTTACGAATGACATGAATAACTCCGTTACATGAGCTCAGGCCTCTAAATACTACGAAGGGCTTAGGGTTGTGGTTAACATGAACAAATCCAAGTTGTGAGCTTAGAGCCCTAGATCTTATGAACAACTCTAGGTTGTGGTTGACATGAATGACTACAAGTCGTGAGCTAAAGGTTCTAGATGCTATGAACAACTCAGAGTTGTGGTTGAATGAATGGCTCCAGGTCATGAGCTCAGGTCCCTAAATGGTATTAATAGCTTTGGGGTGCGGTTGACATGAACGACTACGACTTATGAGCTTAAGGCACTAGATGTTATGAACAATTAAGGGTTATAATTGACATGAAAAACTCTAGCCCCTAATTTCAAGGGTCTAGATGTTGCAAACAACTCAGGATTATGGATGACATGAATGACTCTGGCTCATGAGCTCAGGCCTTTAGATACTGTGACCAGCTCCGGGTTGTTATTGACTTAAATGACTTTGGTTCATGAGCTCAAGGCTCTAAATTCTATGAACAAGTTAGGGTTGTAGTTGACATGGACAACTCCAGGTTGTGAGCTCAGGGTTCTAGATGTTATGAGAAACTTTAGGTTGTGGTTGACATGAATGACCATGGGTCATGAGCTCAAGGCTAGATTCTATGACCAACTCACAGCTATGGTTGAACAACTCTAGGTCATGAGCTTGGGACTCTAGATGCTATTAATAACTCAAGGCTATGGACAACATGAATGACACTAGCTCAAGAGCTCTGGCCTCTACATATTATGAAATGCTCAAGGCCTTTATTGACTTGAAAAACTCTCAGTCATGATCTAGCGGCTCTAGATAAAATGAACAACTCAGTGTTGTCATTGAAATGAATGACTCGAGGTTGTGAGCTTGGGGCTTTAGGTCCTAAGATTAATTCAGGGAAGTTGATAACATGAGCTACTCCAGGTCACGAGCTCGGGCCTATAGATACTATGAGCACCTCAGGATTGTGGTTGACAAGATCTAGAGCCTTAAGCTCACGACCAGGAGTCAATCATGTCATCCATAGCCTTGAGTTATTCATAGCATTTAAAGCATTGAGCTCATGACTTGAAGTTGTTCTTGTCAGCTATAACCCTAAGTTGTTCATAGCATTTAGAGCCCTGAGCTCAATACCTAGGGTCGTTCATGTCATCCATAGCCTTAGGCTATTCATATCATTTAGAGCCATGGACTTATGACCAAGAATCGTTCATATCATCCTCAGCCATGAGCTGTGTATAGCATATAGAGGACTAAGCTCACGAAATCTCAAGTCGTTCATATCATCCAATACCCTAAGTTCTTCATAACATCCAAAGTTGTAAGCTCATGACCTGGAGTAGCTCATGTCATCCATAATCCTTAGTTGTTCATAGAATCTCGAGGCCTGAGCTCATGACCCGAACTTCTACTTGTCAACCATAACCATGAGTAGTTCATAACATCTAAAGTCTTGAACTCATGACCTACGGTGGTTCATAGCATCCACAATGTTGAGTTGTTCATAGCATCCACAATGTTAAGTTGTTCATAACATCCACAACGTTGAGTTGTTCATAGCATATAGAGGCTTGAGTACATAACGTAGAATTCTTATTAACATCTATAGCCCTGATTGGTTCATAGTGTCTCGAGGTCTCAAGTCACAGAAGATTGAGTCATTCATATCATCAACAACTATGAGTTGTTCATAGGATCTAGACCCCTTAGCTCACTACCCGAAGTTGTTCAAGTGAACCACAACCCTGAGTTGTTGATAACATAACGAGACCTAAGCTCACGACTCAGAGTTGTTCATGTCATCCACAACATTGAGCAATTCATAGCATCTAAAGGCTCGAGCTTATGACACAAAATCATTCGTTATTTTCCTAGCCTTGATCAATTCATAAAATGTAGAGAACTTAGCTCACAGGATCCCAAGTCGTTCATATTATTCATAACTTTGAGTTGTTCATAACTTCTAGAACCTTGAGCTCAAGACCCGGAGCCTTTCATGTCAACCATAACCCTAAGTTGTTCATAACTTCTAGAACCTTTAGCTCAAGACCTGGAGCCTTTCATGTCAACCATAACCCTGAGTTGTTGATAGAATCTTGAGCCCATGACCCGGAGTCGTTCATGTCATCCACAACCTTGAGTTGTTAAAAGCATCGAGAGGTATAAACTCATAACCTAAAGTCGTTCATATCAACCATAACCTTGAGTTGTTCATAACATTTAGAGGCCTAAAATCATGTCACGGAGTGGTTCTTGTCCACCACAACCCTGAGCTATTCATAGATCTAGAGCCCTAAGCTCATGACCTAGAGTAGTTCATGTCATTAACAACCTTAGGTAATTCATAGAACCTAGACCCCTGAGCTCACAACCTGGAATCATTCATATAAACCACAACCCTGAGTTGTTCATTGTATCTAGAAGATTAAGCTCAAGACCCAAAGTCGTTCATGTCATCCATAGCCCTGAGTTGTTCATAACATCCAAATCCATGAGCTCACGACCCAAAGTCATTCATGTCAACCACGACCTAGAGGTGTACGTTGCATCGAGAGCCTTGAGCTCATCACGTAGAGTTGCTCATGTCAACTAGAACCATGAGAAGTTTATAACATCTAGAGACCTATGATCACAACCCGGAGTCATTCATGTCAACCACAACCCTAAGCTCTTCATAGTATCTAAAGGCCCAAGTTCATGACCTAGAGTCATTCATGTCATCTATAACCTTGAATTATTCATAAGATTAATATCCTTGAGATCATGATCCGAAGTTGTTCATGTCAACAACAACCTTGATCTATTCAAATCATCTAGAGCCTTGAGTTCACGACCTAGAGTATTTCAAGTCAACAATAGCACTAAGTTGTTCATAGTATCTAAAGGCCTTAAGTCACGAGCTATAGTCATTCATGCCATCCACAACCTAGAGTTGTTCATAGAATCTAGACCTTGAGCTCACGACTTGGTGTCATTCATGTCAACCACAACCCTGAGGTGTTCATTGTATCTATAGGCCTGAGCTCATGACCTAGAGTAGTTCATGTTATCCACATCTCTGAGTTAATCGTAGGATTTAGAGCCTTGAGCTCATAACCTCGAGTCATTCATTTCGATGACAGCGATGAGTTGTTCATTTCATCTAGAGGCATTAGATCATGACTCGGAGCCTTTCAAGTCAATAAAGGCCTTGAGCATTTCATAATATGGAGAGGTCTGAGCTCTTGAGGTAGTGTTATTCATGTCATCCACAACCTTGAGTTGTTCATAGCACCTAGAGCCCTAAGCGAAAGACCTAGATTTGTTCATGTCAACCATAACTCTGAGTTAGTCCTAGCATCTAGAGCCCTCAGCTCATGACTTGTGGTCATTCATGTTAACCACAACCCAGAGCTGCTCATAGCATATAAAACCTTGAGCTCATGACCTGGTGCCATTCATCTCAACTACTACCCAGACCTATTCATAACATCTAGAGCCTTGAGCTCATGACTCAAAGTTATTCAAGTTAATAATAGCCCGAGCTGGTTATAATATCTAAAGGCTTGAGCTCATGAGCCTGAGTCATTCAAGTCATCCACAACCCTAAGTTATTCACATCATCTAGACCCTTAAGATAACAGGCTGGAGTTTTTCATGTCAATTATAGCCCTCAATTGGTCATATCATCTAGTGCCTTGAGCTCATGATCCATAGTCGTTCATGTCAACAACATCCTAGAGTTATTCATACCATCTAGAGACTTGATCTCATGAACTGGAGTCATTCATGTCAACCACAACTCTGAGTTGTTCATAGCATCTAGAGCCTTGAGCTCATGACTTGTAGTCATTCATGTCAACCACAACCTAGATTTGTTCATAGGATCCAAGGCTTTGAGCTCACAACTTGGATTTGTTCTCGTTAACCACAACCCAAAGTTCTTCATAGTATTTAGAGGCCTGAGCTCATGTCCTAGAGTCGCTCATGTCATTTGTAACCCTAAATTATTCATGCCATCAAGATTATTGAGCTCATGAATCAGAATTGTTCATGTCAATGACAACCTTGAGCTATTTCAAAGCATTTAGAGCCTTAAGCCCACAATCTAGATTATTTTAAGTAAATAACAACCTTGACCTGTTCATAGTATCTAAAGGCTTGAGCTCATGAGCCAGAGTCATTCATATCATCTATAACCTAAAGTTGTTCATAGAATCTAGAGCCCTGAGCTCATGACCTAGTGTCATTCATGTTAATCAAAACCCTGAGCTATTCATACTATCTAGAGGCTTGAGCTCATGACCCATAGTAGTTCATGATAACCACATCCCTAAATTAATCGTAGGATCTAGATCCCTGAGGTCACAACCTCGATTCATTCATTTCAATGACAACCCTAAGTTGTTTATATCATTTAAAGCCATTAGCTCACGACTTGGAGTATTTCAAATCAATAACATCCTTGACCTTTTCATACTATCTATAGGCCTAAGCTCTTAAGCCATAGTCACTCATGTCATCCACGACCGTGAGTTGTTTGTATCATCTAGAGTCCTGAGCTCACGACCAGGAGTTGTTCATATCAACCATAGCCCTGAGTTGTTCATAGCATCAAGAGCCCTAAGCTCATCACCTGGAGTTGTTCATATCTACCATAACCTGAAGTTGTTCATAGCATCTAGTGCCCTGAGTTGATGAAATAGAGTAGCTCATGTCATTTAGTGCCCTAAGTTGTTAACAACATCTGAAGCCCTAAGCTCATGACCTAGAGTCATTCATGTTAAGCACAACTCAGAGTTGTTCATAGCGACTACACTGTTGAGTTAAAGACCTATAGTGGCTCATCTCATCTATAGCCCTGAGTTGTTCATAGCATATAGTCTTGAGTTCACAACCCAAGGTCCTTTATGTCAACAACAACCCATAGTTATTCATTCAATCTAAGGCCTTAAGTTCATGACCTAGAGGTGTTCATGTCATTCACCGTCCTAAGCTGTTCATAGCATCTAGAGCCCTGAGTTCATGACTCGGAGTGTTTCATGTCATCGATAGCCTTGAGCTATTCATAACATCTAGAGCCCTAAGCTCACAACCCAAATTCGCTTGATTACTACTAAAAAAGTGCTTTTTGATAGCTTGTAATTAACTCTTTTAAGCACTTTTGAGTAGTAGTTATTGCCTTTTAACCCAATTAACATGTTAAGGACCCTTGCAATCAATTCTAATCAAATTGTGTTAAGTTTTGGTGTTTTGATAGCTTTTTGATTACCAAAGCAATCCGAGATTGAGGAGAGTTATTTGGATCCATGGCAAAGCAATGGAAAGCTCAGAAACATGATGAACCAAAGCTTTGAATTCCATTACCATAAGCAGATCCAGAATGCAAGGAGGGGAAGTAAAGAGAAATCTGCCATGAAGTATTTTTTATGACAGTCATGTCAGTCACTTTTGGAGCACTTCCTGAAGTCCAATTTATGCATTCTATATTTTGTTTCAAAGCTTAGGAAGTCAGCAATCCAATCCTTTAAACGGTGTGCAATTCGGAGCTGAAATGAAGGAGTTACAGCCGTTGGAAGCCGAACACTGCAAGTTAAAAGCCAACTTCGCAGTGCTGCGAAATCAACCTTTTGCTACGAAGTGATTTCGCAGCCCTTTTTGTGCGTCTGCGAAATCTCGCATACCTCATTTTCACCTGCGAAATGGTCCTTAGTGCTTCCCGATATTTGCGACCAACACTTTGAGATATTTTTCTTCAGATTTTTGTTGTCTAAATCCCCAAACTCTCCTTGTAAGCCACCAATTATAGGATTCCTTAGCTTTTAAGTTAGGAAAAAGGCTAAATATCCATGTAATAATTATTATTGTAATGTTCATATAAATAGCTCTCGGGAGCCTGTTCTCAAGGAGGAGGAACCTGTTGTAAAAGTTTGAAAGAAAGTAAAATACAGAGCTTGTGCTCTGCCTTACCTTCTCACTTTGATTGTATTGTTCATTTTACTAAGTTATGCACTCTCTAAGGAAGTTTCCCCAGAGAATGAGTAACTAAACCGTTAGTTCCTTGGAGCTAAGGTTGCCAAGAAAGGTTCCAAGTGCAGGAATTAGTAGCTTTGTGGTTTCAGCCATGAATGAAGAGAAAGTGTGATCCTTAGTGATTTCTATATTTTTAGTTAACTTAAAACGCCTTGGAGTCACCTGGGCCAACACTTGGTAAGGCAAGTGATCTTTATCCATGGAGATGCACTAGTTTACCCCTTGCAAGCCTCTGGGAGGTGACTTGAAGGTAGGATTTTCTAGAATTGCCAACACTCGGTAAGCTTTTGGACTCCAAGGAGACATCCATTAGTTATCTCTTGCGAGCTTAAGAAGGGAAGTCCAAGGTTAAAGATCACCTTGAATGGTAAAGGCTAAGTGAGAGGCTCGAACCATTGCAAGTTGCATCAGTGAGAGAGAATTAGAGCTGAAATCCAATTAAGGGTTGCATCTGTATAACACCGGTTAGAGAATTGACTTTATGTTAATCCTCTAATGCGAGGAAATGAACCAACTGACCGGAATTATGTTTTTGCATGAGGAACCTCCCTTGTGAACCTAAATCTCCAAGGAATGTTTTTCTTCATAAGTAATTTCCATTACTTGTTGTGCCGTTAGTCTAAATCTAAACCTTTTTCAACCAAAGTTTGTGTTTTATTTCTTAAGCTAACCTTGAAATGAAACAGCACCAATTCACTTTGAATTGGTATCATTTTCAGTTTGAAAACCCTTCCCAGTGAACGATCCTAGAGCCACTATGCTATAGTAGCTTTTTCTTTGCTACCCTAGTATATGGTGTAATAGGTTATAAATTTTGTTGATTACTCCCTCAATCAAGAAGCACCAGCTAGACACAAATCAACTGAGACACCAATTGGGCATGAATCATCGTTCATCTTAACCACAACCTAAAGCTATTGGTAGCATCTAAAGCCCCGAGCTCATGCCTAAGATTTTCTCATGTCATCGACGACCCTAAGTTGTTCATATAATCTAAAGCCATGAGCCAAGAACCCTAAGTCGTTCATGTCAACCATAGGTCTGAGTTGTTCATAGGATCTACAAGCCTAAGCTTAAGACCTAGAGTAGCTTATGTATTCCACATCCATGAGTTGTTTATAGCATCTAGAGCTTTGAGCTTAGGACCTATAATCTTTCATGTCAACCATAACCTAGAGTTGTTCATTACATATAGGGCCTTGAGCTCATGACCTAGAGTCATTTGATTACTACTCAAAAAGTGCTATTTGATAGCTCGTAATTAACTCTTTTAAACACTTTTAAGTAGTAGTTATTACCTTTTAACTCAATTAACATATTAAGGACCTTTGCAATCATTCCTAATCAAATTGTGTAAGTTTTGGTGTTTTTTGTAGTAATTTGATCACCAAAGCAATCCAAGATTGAGCAGAGTTCTTTGGAATCCATGGTAAAGCAATGGGAAGCTCAGTAACATGAAGAACCAAAGCTTTGAAGCTTTAGAGTCCTTTGCCATAAGCAAATCGTGAATGAGGAGGGAAAGCAAAAAGAGAAATCTAACATGAAGCATTCAAGAGGACAGCAACTATCAGCCACTTTTGGAGCACTTCCTGGACCTCATTTTATGCATACTATATTTCGTTTCGAAGCTCAAGAAGTCATCAATCCAACGCTTCAAACGGTGTGAAATTCAGAGTTGAAATGAAGGAGTTAGAGCCATTGGAAACTGATCACATCAAGCTGAAGGCCAATTTTACGGGCTGCGAAATCACAAGAGGATGGTTGCGAAATCAGCCTTTGGCTGTGAAATGGTGTCCTTCATATTGAAAAATTTCGCAGCCATCTTGCACGCTTGTGAAATTATCCTGAGTGATTCTCGATATTTGCGACCGACATTTTTAGATTTTTTGCTTTAGATATTTGATGTCTAAATCCCCATTCTCTCCTTATAATCCACCTATCATAGGATTCCTTAGTTATTAAGCAAGAAAAAAGGGTAAATAGCCTCATATATATTGTTTGTAATTTCCATTATAGATACATGTCGGGGAGCTTGTTCTCAGACACAATTTTTGTATAGTTATGAAAGGAAGTAAAATACATAGCTTTGCTCTGCCTTACCTACTCGTTTTGATTGCATTTATATTTTCTTACTAGCCAAACAAGCTCTGAGGATGTTTCCTCAGAGAATGGGTGGCTAGGCTTTTAGTTCCTTGGAGCTAAGGTAGCCGGGTAAGGCCCTGAATGCAATAATCGATAGTTTTGTTGTTTCAGCTGTTAATGAAGAGAAAGTGTGACCCATTAATGATTTCTATGTTTTTAGTTAACTTAAAACGCCTTCATATCACCTGGGCTAACACTTGGTAAGGCAAGTGATCTCCTTCCATGGAGATGCACTAGTTTATCTCTTGCGAGCCTTTGGGAGGTGACTTGAAGGTAGGATTTTCTAGAATTGCCAACACTTGGTAAGCTTTTGGACTCTAAGGAGACATCCATTAGTTATCTCTTGCAAGCTTGAGAAGGAAAGTCCAAGGTTAATGGTCACCTTGAATGGAAAATGCTAGGTGAGAGGCACAAGCCATTGCAAGTTGCATCAGTGAGAGGAAATTGGTGCTGAAATCCATTAAAGGGAAACATCTGTACAACACCAGTTAGAGAATTAACTATATGTTAATTCTCTAATGCAAGAAAAAGATTCAAGTGACCGGAGCTCTGTTTTTGCATAAGAAGCCTCCCCTGTGAACCTAAAACTCCAAGGAATGCTTTTCTTCATAAGTAATTCCCATTACTTTCTTTTTAGTTAGCTTAAAACAAATCCTTGTTCAACCAAAGTTTGTGTTTTCTTCTTAAGCTAACCTTGAAATGAAAAAGCACCAATTCAACTTTGAATTGGTATCAGTTGTAAGTTGAAAACCCTTCCCAGTGAATCATCCTAGAGCCACTATGCTATATTAGCTAAAGCTATCCTAGTGCATGGTGATATAGGTTATAAATTTTGTTGATTACTCCCGTTTGAGGACCAAACTCATGATACACCAATTGGGAACAAATCAAATGGCGTCGTTGCCTGGGAAGGTGCCAACTTTACAGTGACATTATTTTAGCATACTTGTGATTTTCATCACAAGTTTGGTGATATTTCTTTCATTCTACTAACTCTTTTAATTGTTTCTTTTACTTGTTCATATTCTAACATATATTTTAATTTAGTTTTAGTTAATCTAAGTCTTTTTGTAGTCTTGTTTTCTTTTGTTTTCTTATGTTTTTGTTTTTGTTACAGTTGATACTAGTTGTGTATGCCAAATTGGATACGAGATAGTGGAGGAAGGCTTGTTAAACGGGAAACACCTCAAAAAAAGGAATTGGAATTGAGCTTGAATATCATGGAAACTACACCTGAAGATCAGCATAGTCACCATGGTCATCAGGACAATCCCAATGCATTCAGATCAATGAGGGACCGCATGCATCCACCTTGTATGAGTGCACCATCATGTATAGTGCCCCCTACAGAGCAGCTAGTGATCAGACCACATATTGTTCCACTTCTACCAACATTCCATGTGATGGACAGTGAGAATCCCTATGCACATATCAAGGAATTTGAAGATGTTTGTAATACATTCCAAGAGGGAGGAGCTTCAATCGACTTGATGAGGCTTAAGATATTTCCTTTTACTTTAAAGGATAAGGCCAAGATTTGGCTTAATTCTTTAAGGCCAAGGAGTATTCGTACTTGGACTGGTTTACAAGCTGAATTCCTCAAGAAGTTTTTTCCTACTCACAGAACAAATGGCTTGAAAAGGCAAATTTCAAACTTCTCTACTAAAGAGAATGAGAAATTCTATGAGTGTTGGGAAAGATACATGGAAGCCATCAATGCTTGTCCTCACCATGGTTTTGATACATGTCTGTTGGTGAGTTATTTCTATGATGGGATGTCTTCCTCAATAAAGCAACTCCTCGAGACAATGTATGGAGGAGATTTCATGAGTAAGAATCCGAAGGAAGCTATGGATTTCTTGAGTTATGTGGCTGAAGTTTCAATGAGATGGGATGAACCGAACAAATGAGAAGTGGGGAAGATGAAGTCTCAACCGAATGCTTTCAATGCTAAGGCTGGGATGTACACCTTGAATGAAGATATTGATATGAAAGCAAAATTTGCAGCTATGACAAGAAGATTGGAGGAGCTAGAACTGAAAAATATGCATGAAGTGCAAGCTATTACTGAAACACCAGTGCAAGTAAAGCCATGTTCTATTTGTCAATTTTATGAACACTTGGTGGAGGAGTGCCCTACAATTCCAGTTGCTAGAGAAATGTTTGGATATCAAGCAAATGTCATTGGACAATTCAAGCCCAATAGCAATGCTTCGTATGGAAACACTTACAACTCAAGTTGGAAGAACCATCCAAATTTTTCATGGAAGCCAAGAGCACCTCAATACCAACAGCCGACTCAACCATCTCAACAATCTTCAAGTCTTGAACAAGCAATAGTGAATCTCAGCAAGGTTGTGGGAGATTTTGTTGGAGACCAAAAATCCATCAATGCTCAACTCAGTCAAAGAATTGACAGTGTAGAGAATACATTGAATAAAAGGATGGATGGGATGCAAAATGACTTATCTCAGAAGATAGATAATATCCAATACTTAATCTCAAGGCTCACTAATTTGAACACAGTGCAAAAGAAGGGTAGATTTCCTTCTCAACCTCACCAAAACCCCAAAGGTATCCATGAAGTGGAAACTCATGAGGGAGATCCTCACAGGTGAGAGATGTTAAAGCCTTGATCACTCTAAGGAGTGGTAAAAAGGTTGAGTTGCCACCACCCAAGCCACATGTTGAAGATGATGAAGAAGAAGAGACAAAGAAGATGGAGGAAATCAAAGGAAAGAAGAAAGATATCAGTGAAGGAAAAGAAGACCATGATTCAACAGTGAACGCAAATCCGAAGAAAGAGCTTATTAAGGAAGAAATGAGGAAGAAACACATCTCTCCACCTTTTTCTCAAGCTTTGCATGGGAAAAAGGGGATTAGAAATGCATCAGAAATCCTTGAAGTATTGAGACAAGTGAAAGTCAATATTCCATTGCTGGATATGATTAAACAAGTTCCAACATATGCAAAATTCCTAAAGGACTTGTGTACTATCAAAAGAGGGTTGAATGTGAACAAGAAAGCCTTCTTGACTGAGCAAGTAAGTGCTATCATACAATGCAAGTCTCCTTTGAAGTACAAAGATCTGGGATGTCCTACCATTTCAGTCATGATTGGGGAAAAGGTAGTGGAGAAAGCTTTGTTAAACTTGGGAGCAAGTGTGAATTTGCTACCATACTCTGTTTACAAGCAATTGGGACTTGGTGAATTGAAGCCAACATCAATCACTCTATCTTTAGCTGATAGATAAATGAAAATTCCAAGGGGGATAATTGAAGATGTATTAGTTCAAGTTGATAATTTCTACTATCCAGTAGATTTTGTTGTTCTTGATATGAACCTCTTTGTTAAGGAATCTAATTATGTTCCTATCATCCTTGGAAGGCCATTCCTTGCTACCTCAAATGCAATCATCAATTGTAGGAATGGACTTATGCAATTGACTTTTGGAAACATGACACTTGAGCTCAATATCTTTTATATGTCTAAAAAGCTAATCACTCTGGAAGAAGAAAAAGGTCCAGAAGAGGTATTCATTATTGACACTCTAGTGGAGGAGTACTATAATCAGAATATGCAAGACAAGTTGAATGAAAGTCTTGGGGATCTTGAAGAAGGGTTGCCTGAACCCGCTGATGTGCTTGCTACTCTACAAGGTTGGAGGAGGAGAGAAGAGATTCTACCTTTGTTCAATAAAGAAGAGGCACAAGAAGCTACTAAAGAAGAGACCCCAACGCTCAATTTGAAGCCTCTGCCCATGGAGTTGAAATACACGTACTTGGAAGAAAATAAATAATGTCCTGTTGTAATTTCTTCATCTCTTACTACTCATCAGGAGATTTCTCTACTCGAAGTTCTCAAGAGGTGTAAGAAAGCAATATGATGGAAAATATCTGACTTGAAAGGCATCAGTCCTTTGGTTTGTACACATCATATATATGTGGAGGAAGAATTGTTAGTTGTGGTGTTTGCCTTAGACCAGTTTCGTGTTTATCTAGTAGGGTCTTTCATCATTTTTTTCACTGACCATTCAGCCTTGAAGTATTTATTGACAAAGCAAGATGCAAAAGCAAGGTTGATCAGATGGATTATTTTATTACAAGAGTTCGATCTCCAAATCAGAGACAAGAAAGGAGTGGAGAATGTGGTAGCTTACCACCTTTCAAGGTTGGCTATGGCACACAATTCCCATGTCTTACCTATTAATGATGACTTTCTTGAGGAATCACTCATGTTGCTAGAGAAAACTCCTTGGTATGCTCATATTGCTAACTATTTGGTTACTGGTGAAGTTCCAAGTGAGTGGAAAACACAAGACATGAAGCACTTCTTTGCAAAGATTCATGCTTATTATTGGGAAGAACCTTTTCTTTTCAAGTATTGTGTAGATCAGATAATAAGGAAGTGTGTCCCTGAAGAAGAGTAACAAGGAATCCTCAGCCATTGCCATGAGAATGCATGTGGAGGCCACTTTGCCTCTCAGAAAACAACCATGAAGGTCTTGCAATCAAGGTTTATTTGGCCATCACTTTTCAAAGATGCCCACATCATGTGTAGGAGTTGTGATAGATGCCAAAGGCTCGGGAAGCTTATAAAAAGAAATCAAATGCCCATGAACCCCATCCTAATAGTTGATTTCTTTGATGTTTGGGGTATTGACTTCATGGGACCTTTCCTAATGTCTTTTGGTAACTCTTATATCTTGGTAGGGGTGGACTATGTTTCTAAATGGGTTGAGGCAATCCCCTGTAAACACAATGATCACAGGGTGGTTCTCAAGTTTCTCAAAGAGCACATCTTCTCAAGATTTGGGGTGCCCAAGGCCATAATCAGTGATGGAGGTACTCATTTTTGAAACAAACCTTTTGAAACCCTATTAGCCAAGTATGGAGTGAAGCATAAGGTAGCTACACCTTATCACCCTAAGACTTCCGGGCAAGTTGATCTAGCAAACAAGGAAATCAAGAAAATATTGATGAAGGTGGTGATAACAAGTAGAAAAGATTGGTCTATTAAGCTTCATGATTCATTATGGGCATATAGAACAGCTTACAAGACTATTCTTGGCATGTCTCCCTATCACCTAGTCTATGGCAAAGCATGCCATCTCCCTGTGGAAGTTGAATATAAGGCTTGGTGGGCAATCAAGAGGTTAAACATGGACTTGATCAGAGCCGAGGCAAAGAGTGATCAGAACCGAGGCAAAGAGGTGATTAGACCTTAATGAGATGGAGGAATTAAGAAATGGTGCTTACATCAATTCCAAAGTTGCAAAACAGAGGATGAAGAGGTGGCATGATCAATTAATCTCCAACAAAGAATTCTGGAAAGGACAAAGAGTCTTACTCTATGATTCAAGGCTCCATATCTTTCCTAGGAAGCTCAAGTCAAGGTGGATAGGTCCTTTCATTATTCACCAAGTGCATCTCAATGGAGCGGTGGAATTACTGAATTCCAATAGCACTGACACTTTTAAAGTCAATAGTCATCGTCTCAAGCCATTCATTGAGCCATTCAAGCAAGAAAATGAGGAAATCAACCTCCTTGAGCCACAAAAAGCCTAATTAAAAAAGGGTTACATGGACTTGGTTTCACCAAAGTCCATATTTTTTATTTATTTGTGTTAGTTTATAAGCTTTATAAATTGTTTTTATTTTAATTTTGGTCTTAAATTGTGTTATTTATATGTAACTTAATCTTTTTGAATGATCAAAATCAGGAAGAATTGCAAAGAAATTGAAGGAAGGTCTCTGGGAATCAAGAGGAGCTCAAAAGCAAGGAAAATCCTTAGTCTGCGAAATTTCGCAGCCTAAAAAGGGCCCCTGCGAAAATGGCCCTTGGCTGCGAAATAATTTCGCAACCCCCAAGTAGCCACTGCGAAAACGCCCCTTGGCTGTGAAATGATTTTGCAGCCTCATACCCCCCTCTGCGAAACACCCCTTTGGCACATGAGTGCCATTTCGTAGACCCCTCCTCATTTCGCAGCTGTGTAATGCTTGCGAAATCCTCCACGCCTAAAAATTCCCACTTTCGCAACCGAGCCCCCATTTCGCAGGTGGTTTTGCAGCTGCAAAACCACTCCTTGGCACACGAGTGCCATTTCGCAGCCCTCCACCCTCATTTCGTAGCTGTGGTGTTTGCCTTAGACAAGTTTCGTGCTTATCTAGTAGGGTCTTTCATCATTGTTTTCACTGACCATTCAGCCTTGAAGTATTTATTGACAAAGCAAGATGCAAAAGCAAGGTTGATAAGATGGATTCTTTTATTACAAGAGTTCGATCTCCAAATCAGAGACAAGAAAGGAGTGGAGAATGTGGTAGATGACCACCTTTCAAGGTTGGCGATAGCACACAATTCCCATGTCTTACCTATTAATGATGACTTTCCTGAGGAATCACTCATGTTGTTAGAGAAAACTCCTTGGTATGCTCATATTGCTAACTATTTTGGTTACTGGTGAAGTTCCAAGTGAGTGGAAAGCACAAGACATGAAACACTTCTTTGAAAAGATTCATGCTTATTATTGGGAAGAGCCTTTTCTTTTCATGTATTGTGCATATCAGATAATAAGGAAGTGTGTCCCTGAAGAAGAGCAACAAGGAATCCTCAGCCATTGCCATGAGAATGCATATGGAGGCCACTTTGCCTCTTAGAAAAACATCCATGAAGGTGTTGCAATCAGGGTTTACTTGGTCATCACTTTTCAAAGATGCCCACATCATGTGTAGGAGCTATGATAGATGCCAAAGACTCATGAAGCTTGCAAGAAGAAATAATATCAACCACAACCCTAAGATGTTCATAGTATCTATAGCCCTTAGCTCACAACCCCGAGTCACTCATGTCATGCACAACCCTGAGGTGTTCATAGCATTTAAAGACCTAAGCTCACGACCCGAAGTCATTCATCTCAACCATAACCCAAAATTGTTCGTAACATTTAAAGCCTCGAGCTCATGCCCAAGAGTGGCTCATACCATCGACGATCTTGAGTTGTTTATAACATCTAAAGCCATGAGCTGAGAACCTGAAGTCGTTCATGTCAACCATAGGCCTGAGCTATTCATAGCATCTACAACCTAATCTTAAGACCTAGAGTGGCTTATGTATTCCACATCCTTGAGTTGTTCATAGCATTTAGAGCTTTGAGCTTATGACCCATAATATTTGATGTCAACCATAACCCAGAGTTGTTCATTACATCTAAGGCCCTTAGCTCAAAAGCTAGAGTCATTCATGTCATGCACAACCTTAACCTATTCATATAAGCTCACGAGCTAAAGTATTTCATGTCATCGAAAACTCTAAGATGTTCATAGCATCTACAGACCTAAGCTCATAACCCGAGGTCATTCATGTCGACCATAACCCTAAGTTGTTCATATCCTTTAAAGGCTTGAGCTTAAGACCCAAAGTGGCTTATGACATCGATAGCCTTGAGTTGTTTATTACACCTAAAGCCCTAAGCTCACGACCCTGAGTCTTTCATGTCAACCACAACCCATTATTTTTCATTGTATCTAGGGCTCCGAGCTCTTGACCTAGAGTCTTTCATGTCATCCATAGCCTTGAGTTGTTCATAGAATCATTAGCCTTGAACTCTCGACCTAGATTCTTTAATATCATTGACAACCTATACCTATTCAAAGCATTTAAAGCCTTGATTTCACAACCCAGAGTGTCCCATGTCATTGAAAGCCTTGAGTTGTTCATAACATCTAAAGCCTTGAGCCCATAATCTAGTGTCGTTCATCTTAACCATAGCCTAGCGTTGTTCATAGCATCTAAAGACTTGAGCTTAAGACCCAGAATCATGGATGTGATTACTACTCAAAAAGTGCTATTTGATAGCTTGTAATTAATCCTTTTAAACACTTTTGAGTAGTAGTTATTGCCTTTTAACCCAATTAACATGTTAAGGCCTCTTGCAATCAATTCTAATCAAATTGCCTTAAGTTTTGGTGTTTTGATAGCTTTTTGATCACCAAAGCAATATGAGATTGAGGAGAGTTATTTGGAATCCTTGGCAAAGCAATGGTAAGCTTAGAAGCATGAAGAATCAAAGCTTTGAAGTCCTTTGCCATAAGCAAAGTGGAAATGCAAGGAGGGGAAGCAAAGAGAATCCAGCCATGAAGCATTCTTGATGACAGTCATTTCAGCCACTTTTGGAGCACTTTATGGAGTCCAAATTATGCATGCTATATGTCATTTGAAAGCTTAGGAAGTCAAAAATCCAATGCTTCAAACCGTGTTCAATTTGGAGCTGAAATGAGGAAGTTACAGCCTTTGGATGACAACTGCTCCAAGCTGAAGGAAGGATTCAGAAAAGTGCTGCGAAATCACCCTTTTGTTGCGAAATGATTTCGCAGCCTTTTTGCACAGTGCTATGGATTTCCCCTGAAGCTTCACGACGCGATGGAAGCCAAACACCACAAGATGAAAGCCAACTTTGCAGCAGTGCGAAATCAACTGGTTGCTATGAAGAAATTTCGCAGCCCTTGTGGTTCATCTGCGAAATTTCGCAGACCTCATTTTTCACCTGCGAAATGGTCCTTAGTGCTTCCCGATATTTGTGACCGACACTTTGAGATATTTTTCTTCAGATTTTTGTGTCTAAATTTCCATTTTCTCCTTGTATTCAACCACTCATGTAATTCCTTAGCTAGGAAGTATCCAAGGAAGGGTAAATTACCTTCCTATATAAACTCTCTTGTAAACACTAAAAAAAAGACTCTCGAGGAGCTTTTTCCAGGAGATCCATTATATAGATATATAATTATATAGAATATATAGAGCCTTGCTCTGTTTTTCCTTCTCTTTCATTTTCCTTTTCTTGCTAGCCAAACATTCTCTGAGATTTTTCCTCAGAGGATGAGAGGCTAGGCTCTTCGTCTCTTGGAGTGAAGAAAGCCGGGTAAGTTTTCGAATGATAAATTGGAAGTTTTGTTGTTTTAGTTTTTAATGAAGAGAAAGTGTGACCCATTAATGGTTTTTATCTTTTTAGTTAACTTAAAATGTCTTTAAATCACCTGGGCCAACACTTGGTAAGGCAAGTGATCTCTATCCATGGAGATTCACTAGTTTACCCCTTGCGAGCCTCTGGGAGGTGACTTGAAGGTAGGATTTTCTAGAATTTCCAACACTTGGTAAGCTTTTGGACTCCAAGGAGACATCCATTAGTTATCTCTTGTGAGCTTGTGAAGGGAAATCCAAGGTTAAAGATCACCTTGAATGGCAAGTGCTAGGTGAGAGGTATGAGCCATTGCAAGGTGCATCAGTGAGAGGGATTTAGTGTTTGAACCCATTAAAGGGAAGCATCTGTACAACACCGATTGGAGAAGGAACTATATGTTAATTCTCTAATGCGAGGAAAAGAAACAAGTGACTGGAACTCTCCTTTTTGTATGAGGAATCTGAGCCTAGTGATCTGAAACTCCAAGAAACACTTTTCTTTGTAAGTAAAATTAGTTACTATTTTTGGTTAGCTTAAAACCAACTTTTTCCACCAAAGATTATGTTTTCTTTTAAAGCTAACCTTGAAATGAAAAGGCACCAATTCAGCTTTGAATTAATATCATTTGTGAAGTGAAAACCCATCCCAGTGAACGATCCTAGAGCCACTATGCTATAGTAGCTTTGTCTTTGCTACCCTAGTATATGGTGTAATAGGTTATAAATTTTGTTGATTAATCCCTCAATCAAGGAGCACCAGCTGGACACGAATCAGCTGAGACACCAATTAGGCACGAATTAGGATGTCATCAACATCCCTAAAATGTTCATAAAATCTAAAGGCTTGAGCTCACAACTTAGAGTCATTCATGTAAACCACAACCTAGAGTTGCTTATAGCATCTAAAGCACTGAGCTCATGACCTAGAGTCACTCATGTCAACCACATCCCTAATATGTTCATGGTATCTATAGTCTTGAGATCACGACCCTGAGTCATTCATGTGAACCGAAGCCCTAAGAAGTTCATAGTATCTATAACCCTTAGCTCATAACCCTGAGTCATTCATGTCATGCACAACCCTGAGGTGTTCATGGCATTTAGAGCCCTAAGCTCATGACCTAGAGTCTTTCTTATCATCAACAACCCTAAGTTGTTCATTGCACTTAAAGCCCAAAGCTTAGGACTTAGAGTCGATCAAGTCAACCACAACCTAGAGTTGTTCATAGCATCTAGAGCCTTGAGCTCACAACCCGAAAGAGATCATGTAATCCATGGCCTTAAGTTGTTCATAGCATCAAGATCCTTGAGCTCATGATCGGTAGTCTTTCATGTCATCGATAGCCCTGAGCTGTTTATAGCATCAAGAGGCTTGAGCTCACGATCGAGATTCATTCACGTCAACCAAAGTTGACAGTTGTGCATAACATCTTGAGTCCTGAGCCTTCAACCCAGAGTAGCTCATGCCATCCACAACCGTAAGCTGTTAATAGCATCTAGAGCCTTGAGCTCATGACTCGAAGTTATTCATGTTAGCCACAACCTAGAGTTGTTCATAACATCAAGAGCCCTTAGCTCATTACCAAAAGTAGGCCATGTTATTCACATCCCATAGTGGTTCATAGCATCTAGTGCTCTAAGCTTATCACCTAGAGTTATTCATGTCAACCATAGCTCAGACCTGTTCATAGCATCTAAAGCCCTGATATCACGACCCAGAGTAGCTTATGTCATCCATAGCCTAGAGCTATTCATAGCATCTCAAGCGTTGAGTTCATGACTCAAAGTAGCTACTATCATCCACAAACTTGAGCTATTCATAGCATCAAGAGCCCTGAGTTGATGACCTAGAGTCTTTTATATCATCGACAACCTTGAGCTATTAACAACATCTAGAGCTTTGATTTCTCGATCTAAAGTTGTTGATGTTAACCATAGTAGAGAGTTGTTCATAGCATCTAAAGGTCTGAGCTCACGACCCATAGTCATTTATGTCATCCACAATCCTGAGCTCTTCATAGAATCAGGAGCCTTAAGCTCACAACCTAGAGTTGTTCATAGCATTTAAAGCCCTGATCTAAAGACCTAGAGTGGCTCATGTCATCGAAAGCCTTGGGTTGTTTATAACATCTAAATCCTTGAGCTCACGACTTGGTATCATTCATGTCAACCACAGCCTAGAGTTGTTCATAGCATCTAGAGCCTTAAGCTCAAGACCTAGGGTTGTTCATGTTTTCTACAACCTTGAGATAATCATAGAATCTAGTGGCTTAAGCTCATGACCCAGAGTCTTTTATGTCTTCGACCGTCTTGAGCTGTTCACAGCATCTAGAGCCTTAAGGTCATGACTCGAATTGGCTCATGTCATTGACAACCCTGAACTGTTTGTAGCATCTAAAGCCCTGAGTTCATGACCCAGGGTCATTCATGTCAAACACAACCCGTAGATGTTCATAGCATTTATAGTCCTTTGTTCATGACCCCAAGTCATTCATGTTATTTAGAACCTTAAGTTATTCATATCATCTAGAACCCTAAGCTCACGACCCAGAGTCTTTCATGTCATTGACAACCCTAAGCTGTTCATAGCATCTAAAGCCTAGAGCTCACAATCTGAGTCATTCAAGTCAACCACAGCCTAGAGCTATTCATAGTATCTAGAGCCCAAAGCTCATGACCCAAAGTAGCTAATGCTATCCACAACCCTAAGCTAGTCATAGCATCCAAATCTCTAAGCTCGTAACCCAGAGTAGATCATGTCATTCATGATCTTGAGTTGTTCATAACATTAAGAGGTCTAAGCTCACGAACTGAAGTCTTTCATGTCATCGACAATCCTGAGTTGTTCATAGCATCAAGAGGCCTAAGCTCACAATCAAGAGTCATTGTTATCTACCAAAGCCTAAAGTTGTTCATAGCATCTAGAGCCCTGAGCTCATGACCCATAGTAGCTCATGTCATCCACAATTGGGAGTGATTAATAGCATCCAGAGCCTTGAGCTCACAACCCAGAGTTGTTCATGTCAGCCATAGCCCAAAGCTGTTCATAACAGCTAGAGCCTTGAGATCACAATCTAAAGTTGTTCATGTCAACCACAGGCTTGAGATGTTCTTGGTATCCACAAGCTTAAGTTGTGCATATCATTTAGAGGCCTAAGCTCATAACCTGGATTCTTTTGTGTCATCAATAACCCTGAGCTATTCATAGCATTAAAAGTTCTAAGCACACGACCCATAGTCGTTCAAGTCAACCATAGCCAAGAGTTGTTCATAGCATTTAGAGCCCCGAGCTTTTGACTAAATGTTGCACAAGTCATCAACAACCTTGAGCTTTTCATAGCATCTTAAGCTTTAAACTCATGACCTAGAGTCGTTCATGGCATACACAACTTTAAGCTATGCATACTATCAAGAGCCCTGAGTTGACGATCCAGAGTAGCACATGTCATCCATAACCTTGAGTTGTTCATTGGATTTAAATGCTTGAGATGACCACTCAAAGTCATTCATGTCAACCACAACCTTGAGTTGTTCATAGTATATAAAGCCCAAAGCTCACAACCCCGAGTCGTTCATGTTGTCCATAACCCTAAGTTGTTCATAGCATATAAAGCCCTAAGCTCATGACCCAGTGTCTTTCATGTCATTGATAGCCATGAGTTGTACATAGTATCTAGATCCTTAAGCTCATAAACCAAATTCGTTCATGTGAACCACAACCTAGAGCTATTGATTGCATCCAAAGCTCTAATTTCATGACGTAAAGTTACTCATGTCTTCGATATCCCTTAGTTGTTCATAGCGGCCAAAGCCCTGAGCTAAAGACCCAGAGTCTTTCATGTCATTCATATCCTAGAGCAATTCATATCATCTTAAGCCTTAAGCTCATGACCTAGAGTCATTTATGTCATCCACAACCTTGAGTTGTTCATAGCATTTAGAGGCTTTAGAGCCCTGAGCTCATGACCTAGATTCATTCATGTCAACCACAACCCTAAACTATTAATAGCATCTTAAGCCCTGAGCTCACTACCCATAGTCATTCATGTCAACCACAACCCAACGTTGTTCATAGGATTCAAAGCCATGAGCTCACAACCTAGAGTAACCCATGTTATCCACAACCCTGAGTTGTTCTTAGCATTTAAAGCTCTGAGCTCACGACCTGGGGTCATTCATGTCAACCACATCCTAGAGCTATTCATAGCATTTAAAGTCGTGTCCTCATGGGCCAAAGTGGTTCATGTAATCAACAACTTTAAGTTGTTTATAGCATATATAGCCCTAAGCTCATGACCTATCGAAGCTCATCTCATTGATCGTCCTGAGTTGTTCATAGTTTCTAAAGCCCTGAGCTAACGACCTAGAGTCATTCATGTCAACCACATCCTTGAGATGCTTATAATATTTATAGCCCTGAGCTCATGACCTTGAGTAGTACATGTAATCCACACCCCTAAACTCACAACCCGAAGTCTTTCATGGCATCGACAACCCTTAGTTGTTCATAGAATTTAAGGCCCTCAGCTCATGACCAAGAGTCATTCATGTGAACCATAGCCCTGAGTTGTGCATAGTATCTAGAGCCTTGACCTCATGACCCAAAGTCATTCATGTCAACCATACGTCATAGTTGTGCATAACACCTAGACCCTTGAGCTCAAGACCCATAGTAGGTCATCTCATCCATGACCTTGACCTATTCATAGCATCTAAAGCCCTAAGCTCATGACCCAAGGTCATTCATGTCAACCATAGCCTTAAGTTGTTCATAGTATCTAGAGTCCTTAGCTCACAACTTTAAGTCGTTCATGTCATCCACAACCATAAGTTGTTCATAGCTTCTAAAACCCTTAGTGATAACCCGCCTCTTGGTAGCTTGGCATGTAAGGGTATCAACAAAATTTATACCTAACGTCCTTACACTAAAGTAGCAAAGCTACTATAGCATAGTGGCTCTAGGATCGAACACTGGGAAGGGTTTTTACTTTAACTGGTGAAGTTCGGAGGATGGAGTGAACTTTTCTTAATAAAAATTAGGTTAAGATGAAAACATAAAAAGATGAAGGTGTTGTAAACTAAACTAACATGAAAATAGGTTAAAAGATGGAAAAAAAAGTTTCTCAAAGCTTTGGATAGCCATGCTTAACTCACTGTGTAAAAATGGAGATTTTGGGACTTTTCACCTCGAGTTGGGGAAGCAACTAAGGTGATGCTTACTTCCCGAACCGGTATGAGTTTAACAACTAAGTTTTAGTCCTTGAAAACTTACAAAAAGGGTAGCTGAACCTCATAAATGCTCTTTTATTGATATAGGACATCTCCTCCACTTGCAATACAATGGCTCGTAGGAGATAACTAATGAACGTCAGTGGATCTAACAATAAGAATCCACTGAGACCAAAAGGTTATCAAGTATTGGCCATTCAAAGCAAGTCAGAGGGATTAAAAGCTTTACTTTGAATGAAAACATTTATGATGCTCGACTACTTACATTTATGGCTTGGAAATCTCCATCCTGACACGGGAGCTTCACAAGGCATCCATTACTTCAAGAAACTAAAAGGTTTTAGCCTCTCATCCTTGGGGATTTCATCCTCCAAGGGTGTTTGGCTACTAAGAAAATGAGAAAGAAAGGAGAAAAGAAGCGTATGAACAAAAGTGCTCTTATAACTTCTAAGGTTACAGGTTACAAGATTTTCCTGTCTGAGGCTCTTCACCTCTATTTAAAGACAATAACAAGCTAAATTACAAGAGCTATTACAAAAGCAACCTTTTCATTGGTTGATTACAAGGTTACAAAAGGAATTTACATGAGAAAATATCAAGCTAAAAATATATGGGAAGTCGGTGGTGCGTGCGTGGAGAAATAGAGGAAATTCATTTTCGCAATGTGCCTAAATCCTCCTTGCGAAATTTCGCAACGTTGCGAAATGGCAAAATTTCGCACCATGAGGAAAATCCCCTTGCGAAATTTCGCAAGGAGAAATTCACCTTGCGAAATTTTCGCAAGGTTTGATGCAGTTGTCTTCCGAAGGCCATATCTTCCTCATTTCAGCTCCAAATCGTACACGGGTTGAAGCGTTGGATTCTTGACTTCCTGAGCTTTGAAAGGTATATAGCATGTAGAAAATGGACTTCGGGAAGTGGCCCAAAAGTGCAAAGGAAAACTGCAGCTGCTGTCCTCTGTTTTCCTCTTCTCCATTGTTCTTTCCTTGCATACTTCGAACGACTTTGGCAAAGGGCTATGAAGCTCCAAAGCTTGGTTCTTTATGAATTTGAGCTTCCAAAATCCTTGCTTTAACTTGTCCAAGTAGCTCCTCCATCATTTGGCATGCTTGAATTGTTTCATAAGCTGATAAAAACATGTAAACTTGCCACAAAATGGTTAAAACCAATTACTAAGGACCTTAATGAATTAATTGGGTTAAATGAATATGATTACTACACAAAGGTGCTTAAAACCATTATAATTAGGTCTACAAAATATCACTTTTTGGTAGTAATCACACCCCCAACCGACTCATTGCTAGTCCCTTAGCAATGGAGGAGATGAAAACTAAGTAAACTATAATAATATACATAAAAGGGATCATGCAAATCACTCCAAAAAATAATTGAGTGGCATGACTGATATCAAAACACATCTCACATGGTGAACTAAATATATGAAGATTCAAAATGCAATAGGAGTTGTAAAAGCTAAAACTTAAACAAAAAGTATAAAGAGTTGAGATTATGCAATTAAGTGCCAAAAGAATCTCCACTCTCAAGGTTCCGGATCAAACTCTTCCATAATGAGCTAAGTGTTAATGAGATTAGCTTCCGGATATAGTATGTACAACTATCCTCTCCCCCCAACCTAAGCTTTTCTCGAACATTGGCAAAATTAACCAACTCTTAATAGGTTAGGAACGCACCTTCTTATTCACAATTCTTTTTACTCACTAAACTTAACCAATTCACCTATGTAGCAAGCAGAGGATCGATGACTACCAACCAATCAAGGTTTAGGGCATCGGGTTTTAAAGGCTTTCGCCACCCCTTCGGATCATGCTTAGGTTTCAAGGAAAGAATAGAAGTTTTTTTTTTTTTTTTTTTTTTTTTTTTTTTTTTTTTTTTTTTTTTTTTAAGACTCATTGGTCTTTTTGAGGTGTCCCAACACTATTAAAAAGAAGTTAAGTAATGAACCAAGTCAAAATTTTCCTAAGCTTAGAGGGTGAGAAAGTTTTACATCATATATCCGAGATCTAATGTGCACGGTGTGTGTAAAGCTTGAAATGGAAGAAATAAGTTCGGAATCAAAAAGGGCTTCAATAGATTATCAACTTTGAAAGCATAAAACAAACTCCAAGACTTAAGTAATTAAGTTAAAACTCGACTTATCCTATTTTATTTTGAGAAATTATCTTAAACAACCATAGAGAATGAAACAAAAAATTTTGAAAAAGGAAAAAGGGCAAAAACTACTAAATCAACAAAATAACTAACTAAAATAGGAAATACTTACTTCCTCAACTCTCCCCCCAACCGAGATGAACATTGTCCCCAATGTTTCTATGGAAAAAGACGAGGAAGGAATGATATACCTTATGGTGATGTGGTATTCAAAGCGTGTGAGTGCATCCACATGATTCAAAAACCATAAGAAACGTGAGAGAGGAAATAAGATACAAAAAATGATGCTTATATAAACTGAGAGAGTTGAGTACAAGATATAAGCATGAGGTACATACAATCTCAGAATATAAAACATGTACATATACAAAAAACATATACAAAATGGAGATAGAAATATCCAATCATGGATGTGGCTCCTGAGGTGGAGGAGGTGATATGCCCAAGTGATGGTGGATCTGAGAGAGCATGGCAGAGTGCTGGTCCAGGATAGCTGTATGCTGAGCCTGATGTGTCTGTATGGTATCCATCTGTCGTCTGATGGCTTGCATCTCACGGACTAAGGTGGCCTGAGAGGCGCTCAATGAGTGAAAGGACGACATGAGAGCTCTGAATTCTGTAGCTGAGACAGTGATGGGTGGCCCGGCTGAAGACTCAGCATAGGCTGGAGCAGGAATGACTGGTGGTGCAGGAGTATCAGTAGTGCAAGTCACTGGAGCAGGTACTGAAGAAGAAGGCTCTGTGGTATGTGGGTCCTGCTCTGGTGATGTCTGTACTGTAGGTGCTGAGGCTGCTGGAAACTCGGGAGGCGCTGGAGAAGCTGGAGGCGCGGGAGCTAATGGTCTATGGATACCCTGGTCCATGTGTGAGCGGTCTAAGAACTGGGTCCAACTCTTAGTGGTAAAGAGCTCTCGACAATTATGACGACGCTCTAGGTGGGGCTGAGAAGGGTATCCCATATCCTCTAAGACCTGAGAGATGAGCCTCGGAAATAAGAGTGGAATAGTACCAGCTCTGTGTAGGCGCTTCCTATGCACCTTCTCCTCAAAATAGGTAAGAGCAGCCATGACTAGATGGTGGGGTCCAAAGTAGAATCCCTCAGAGATGCGGTAAAGCGCATCTAGGATAGCACCACTCCTCTGGACGACATGCTGGAGTGGAAAAAGATTGGTGCGGAGCGCCAAATCTACAAGTAACATCCGTGGAGGAAGCTCCCTCCTCAAAATGGTCCTACGAGTGACTCGACCTCCTGATAAGGTAGACACCATGTCGGGCTGTGAATACTGAGACCAATGCCGGAAGGAACCAAGGTCCTCAGGGATAGGCGGAAAATGCATAGAGGCAGCTATATCTCGAGCCTCTAAAATACCATGCCGGCCATCAATCACAAAATGAATGGCTATGGGGTCCTGGATGCCTCTAGTAGTCATAGTCTGGTAGAAATCTAAGACTACCCTAGGGTAATAGAAGGACCGAGGAGTCATAAATGGCTCGATGTGGTACCTCTGCAGAAGGCGGTATGACTCCTGTAGCTCTGGTAATAGGCGAAGAGTCTCATGCTGCATACAGATCTCCTCGTGAAATGGCTTATCTCTGATATCCGTGTTGCCTGGGAGGGGTGGCCCTGCTATCATAGGCCGCTTGAGGACCTCTGCTAGGTGGGAAGAGCCTGGGATAGTAGATGCTGGCGGTGATGGAGGGGCTCTGGAGGACTCGCCTGGTCCTGAAATCCGAGTCCTCTTAGGTGGAGGACTGCTCACAGGGGGTGGCACTGGTGCCCTGGAAGACCCAGATGATCGTCTAGTCCCGTACCCGTGCTGAGTAGAGGGAACTGGGGTTTGGGCAAGGTGAGATGGTGTAGAACGACCACCTCTCTGTGAGTGGGCCCCACGCTGACTAGCTGAAGAGGATGCCCCCCGTGTCCGTGCCATGGTATAAATACTGAAATAAGACTGAAAAGCACGAAAAATAGAGCATCCCAAGGGTAAAGTGTCAAAAATACAGTTGAAATGGTAACCAGTGCAAAATTTGCAAGGCATGAATAGTGGTTGCTAAATTTGGCAACGGGCACTATTCACGCAGCACTATTCATCTTCTTCTCTAATGCTTACTTTGAATTTGAGTTTTTCATTTTTAATGGTTTAAAATTCAGAAAAAGGGTATGGTTTTAATGGAAACATGATTCTAAATGCAATGGAGTAAGTTTGGGAGCCTAAAACACATTGCAAGATAGAGATTTTTGCAAAAATGGTGGCCGGCCATGTGGGTCTTTGATTTGAAAAAAATTGATTATTGAAATGGTTTTAATGGATGAAAATGCATGTTTATGGTTCCTAAAACATAGAAATGACATAAACAAGCAATTTAAGGAGCCAAAAATGGAGAAAAGTGAAAAATTACTCACCTTGGAACAATGAAGCACGCGGCCTAGAGAGGAAATGCAAGGTGAATAGTGTTTTGTTCATGAAAAATGAAGTTGAGAAGGCTTTAAAAAGGGGTTTTGGCCATGAAAATTTTTTGAAAATTTTGTCTAAGTACGGGGATGAACTGAGGAGTGTTAAAACTAGAAAATTGAAGTTTGAAAATGAATTTAAAAAGAATCAAATCCTTGGTAAGCATAAAGAAAAAATTTCGCAAGGTGAAAATTCACCTTGCCAAATTTTCGCACTAGTTACTCCCCTTAAAAACCAAACCCGAGAGGTTGCATTTTGATATTTGTTTTGAAAACAATTTCGCAAGGTGAAAAATGACTTGCGAAAATTTTCGCACTGGTTACTCCTTGCGAAAGTGCAATCCCGAGAGGTTGCATTTTGCATCTTGCCAAAATGTGCATTTCGCAAGGTGAAATTCACCTTGCGAAATTTTCGCAACTCACTTGTTGAGTTGCGAAATGGGTTTTTAAGCTTGGACTTAGATATATTTCTCCCCTATTTCACCTTTTTCTCCACATTTGTGAGCTTGTGAGCTTTCGTACCTGCTATTGGACATCAAAGCTCCATTCAAAACATAAAAAAATCAAAATCAAAACTAAGAAACCTAAACAAAATATGTGCAAAAGTATTAAAAATGCAAAGTAAACAAGAATGTAATACTAAAATTAAAACAAAAAGAGATGAGCACTTAGCTTTTCATGCTAAGCTCATCAACTTACCACACTTTCTTAAGGATGTGATGGGTCATGGAGGATGAGTACCTCCTTGTCACGGGAAAATGGCTCGATGTAGGGCTTGAGTCTTTGCCCATTTACCTTGAAGGTCTTTTCACTTTTTGAGTTGAGTAACTCAATTACTCCATGTGAGTGTACTTGGTGGATGACAAAAGGCCCTACCCACCTTGATTTGAGCTTTCCCGGAAATAGGTGAAGCTTAGAGTCATATAGCAAGACTCTTTGTCCCTTGAAGAATTTTTTGTTGATCACCAACTGATCATGCCATCTCTTTAGCTTTTCCTTAGCTATTTTTGAGTTGAGATAGGCATCATTTCTCAATTCCTCAAGCTCATTCAAATCCAAACTCCTCTTTAGCCCAGCCTTAGTTAAATCCATGTTGAGCTTTTTAATGGCCCACCATGCCTTGAACTCAATTTCAACGGGAAGATGGCAAGCTTTGCCATAAACAAGACGGTACGGTGACATCCCAAGGATAGTCTTATAAGTCGTCTTATACGCCCATAGGGAATCAAGGAGCTTAACAGACCAATATTTCCTATTGGTGTTCACCACCTTCATCAAGATGTTCTTAATTTCCCGGTTGGCTAACTCTACTTGGCCACTCGTCTGAGGATGATAAGGTGTAGCTACCTTATGCTTAACTCCGTACTTGGCCAAAAGAGCTTCAAAGGGCTTGTTGCAAAAGTGAGTGCCTCCATCACTGATGATTGCTTTAGGCACTCCAAACCTTGAGAAGATGTTTTCTTTTAGGAACTTGAGAACCACTTTGTGATCGTTGGTTCTATAGGGTATAGCTTCAACCCACTTTGAAACATAATCAACTCCTACCAAGATGTAGGAGTGGCCAAAAGACATAGGGAAAGGTCCCATGAAGTCTATGCCCCAAACATAAAAAAGATCCACTATCAAGATGGGGTTCAAAGGCATCATGTTTCTCCTTGAAAGCTTGCCTAGTCTTTGGCACTTATCACATCCTTTACTTACCTCATGGGCATCCTTAAAAAGTGAGGGCCACCAAAAACCCGATTGAAGAACTCTCATCGCCGTCTTTTGAGAGGCAAAGTGGCCTCCACATGCATTCTCATGGCAATGAGATAGGATCCCATGCTTCTCTTGTTCAGGCACACACTTCCTTATAATTTGGTCCGCACAATACTTGAAGAGAAAAGGCTCCTCCCAATAATATGGATGGACCTTGGCAAAGAAATTTTTCTTATCCTGAGAGCTCCATTCACTTGGTATTTCTCCCGTGACCAAGTAATTGGCAATGTGTGCAAACCATGGCACTTCCTCCACAAGCATCAAGGATTCCTCAGGGAAATCATCATTTATGGGAAGTCCATGGGTGTCATGAGCGATGTTGAGCCTTGACAAGTGGTCAGCTACCACATTCTCAACACCTTTCTTATCTCTGATCTGGAGGTTGAACTCTTGAAGCAAAAGTATCCACCTAATCAACCTAGCCTTGGCATCTTGCTTGGTTAGCAAATACTTCAAAGCTGAATGATCCGTGAATACCACAATGGAAGACCCTATCAAATAAGCTCTGAACTTATCCAAAGCATACACCATAGCAAGTAATTCCTTCTCAGTGGTGGTGTAATTCCTTTTAGCGTCATTCAAAGACTTGCTTGCATAGTAGATCACATAAGGTTTACCATCTTCTCTTTGTCCCAAAATAGCCCCAATGGCATAATCACTTGAGTCACACATCACTTCAAATGGCAACTCCCAATTTGGTGCTCTCACAATGGGCGCTGATGTCAAGAATTGCTTAAGAAGCTCAAAACTCCTTTGACATTTATCATCCCACTCAAACTTGGCATCCTTCACCAATAATTCACAAAGAGGTTTGGCAATCTTGGAAAAATCCTTTATAAACCTCCTATAGAACCCGACATGCCTAAGGAATTGCCTTATTCCTTTTACATTGGTGGGAGGTGGCAACTTCACAATTAGTTCCACCTTAGCTCTATCTACCTCTATACCCTTCTTTGAGATTATGTGCCCAAGAACAATACCTTGATTTACCATAAAATGGCACTTCTCCCAATTGAGTACGAGGTCTTTCTCTATGCATCTTTTCAAAACATCTTCAAGATGTGACAAACAATCCTCAAAAGAAGTCCCATACACAGTTATGTCATCCATGAAGACTTCCATGATTCGTTCAACCATGTCACTGAAAATGCTAAGCATGCATCTTTGGAAGGTAGCAGGAGCATTGCATAATCCAAAAGGCATCCGCCTATAAGCATAGGTGCCGAATGGACAAGTGAAGGTAGTCTTCTCCTGGTCCTCCACATCAATCTCTATTTGAAAATACCTGGAATACCCATCCAAGAAGCAATAAAAAGGATGCCCAGATACTCTCTCAAGGACTTGATCCATGAAAGGTAAAGGGAAGTGATCCTTTCTCGTTACTGTGTTCAGCTTCCTGTAGTCAATGCACACCCTCCAACCAGTTGTGAGGCGTGTGGACACTTCATCCCCATTTTTCCCCTTGACTATGGTTATCCCGGACTTCTTTGGAACAACTTGGGTTGGACTCACCCAAGTGCTATCTGAAATGGGGTAAATGATGCCCGCTTGAAGAAGCTTCAACACTTCAGCCCTTACTACCTCTTGCATATGAGGATTCAATCTCCTCTGTGGCTGACGAGTTGGCTTAGCTCCCTCCTCCATATAAATATGGTGCGTGCAAATCAATGGGTGATTACTACTCAAAAAGTGCTATTTGATAGCTTATAATTAATCCTTTTAAACACTTTTGAGTAGTAGTTAGTGCCTTTTAACCCAATTAGCATGTTAAGGCCCCTTTCAATTAATTCTAATCAAATTGTTTAAGTTTTGGTGTTTTTGTTAGTATTTTGATCACCAAAGCAATATGAGATTGAGGAGATTTATATGGAATCCTTGGAAAGCTATGGGAAACTTAGAGGCATGAAGAATCAAAGCCTTGAAGCTCTTTTGCCATAAGCAAAGTGGAAGTGCAAAGGGGAAGCAAAGAGAAATCAGCCGTGGAGTACTCTTGATGACAGTCACTGCAGCCATTTTTGGAGCACTTCCTGAAGTCTAAATTATGCATACAATATGTCATTTGAAAGCTTGGGAAGTCAACAATCCAATGCCTCAAACCGTGTGCAATTTGGAGCTGAAATGAGGAAGTTACAGCCTTTGCATGATAACTGCTCCAAGCTGAAGGAAGGAAGGCTTCAGAAAAGTGCTGCGAAATCACCATTTTTTGTTGCGAAGTGATTTCGCAGCCTTTTTGCACAGTGCTATGGAGTCCCCCTGAAGCTTCACGCCGCGATGGAAGCCAAGCACCACAAGATGGAAGTCAACTTTGTGAAGGTGTTGAAGCAGCTGGTTGCTATGAAGAAATTTCGTAGCCCTTCTTGTGCACCTGCGAAATTTCGCAGACCTCACTCTTCACTTGCGAAGTGGTCCTGAGTGCTTCCCGATATTTGTAACCGACTCTTGGAGATATTTTGCATTAGTTTTTTGTTGCCTAAATGCCTAAATTCTCCTTGTAAGTCACCAATGATAGGTTTCCTTAGTTTTTAAGCTAGGAATTTGGCAAAATATCGGGGGATAGCTGTAATTGTAATTTTGGTTTTTTTGAGAGCCCGAGGAGCCCGTTCTGAGAGAGTTCTGGTTGTTGAACCTTTTGTAAGTTCCAAAGAAAGAAATACAAAGAGCTTTAGCTCTTTACTGCCTTACCTTCTCTCTTTGATTGTGTTTTTCATATTTATAAGTTATGCACTCTCTGAGGAGTTTTCCCCAGAGAATGAGTAGCTAAACCTTTTAGTTCCTTGGAGTTAAGGTTGCCGGGAAAGGTTCCAAGTGCAAGAATCAGAAGCTTTGTGGTTTCAGCTATGAATGAAGAGTAAGTGTGTCCCGTGAATGGTTTCTAATGTTTTTAGTTAACTTAAAACGTCTTGGAGTCACCTGGGCCAACACTTGGTAAGGCAAGTGATCTCTAACCATGGAGATGCACTAGTTTACCCCTTGCGAGCCTCTGGTAGGTGACTTGAAGGTAGGATTTTCTAGAATAGCCAACACTTGGTAAGCTTTTGGACTCTTAGGAGACATCCATTAGTTACCTCTTGCGAGCTTTTGACGGGTAATCCAAGGTTAAAGATCACCTTGAATGGTAAAGGCTAGTGAGAGGCTCAAACCATTGCAAGTTGCATCAGTGAGAGAATTAAAGCTGAAATCCAATTGAGGGATGCATTTATGCAGCACCTGTTAGAGAATTGACTTTAAGTTAATTCTCTAATGCGAGGAAGTGAACCAAGTGACCGGAGCTATGCTTTTGCATGAGGAACCTCCCCTGTATACCTGAATCTCCAAGGAATGCTTTTCTTCTTAAGTTATTTTCATCACTTGTTGTGTTGTTAATCTAAGTTCAAACCTTTTTCTACCAAAGTTTGTGTTTTATTTCTTAAGCTAATCTTGAAATGAAACAACACCAATTCACTTTGAATTGGTATCATTTTCAACTTGAGTACCCTTCCCAGTGGAACGATCCTAGAGCCACTATGCTATAGTAGCTTTGTATTTGCTACCCTAGTTCATGGTGTTATAGGTTAAAAATTTTGTTGATTACACCTGCCATCAAGGAGCACCAGCTGGACACGAATCAGCTGAGACACCAATTAGGCATGAATCAAATGGCGCCGTTGCCGGGGAAGGTGTCAAGAATCAGTGATACTATTTCAGTGTACTTGTGATTTTCATCACAAGTGTGGTAAAGTTTCTTTAACTT